>NC_081847.1:60935207-61236435 GCF_963259705.1 Myotis daubentonii
CTCCTGGGTTTATAGGTCGATACTCAACCACTGAGCCAAGCCACCTGGGTTGAAGATTTCTTTTAGATAATACCATCAAAAGAATTTCTTAATGATTATAACTTTTCAATTATATGAAACATGAAGCTTAATTGCCAGTAAATGGCTTTCAGTGTATCTCTAGTGATGATTAATCAATTCACCTATCTATATTTAGCTTTCAAGTATTTATAATAACATGGAAAAAAACAGCAGTAAAGTAGGAATTCAGACTAAGTATTTTAAAAGCAAAACAAAGACAAATACTCACGATATGGCACTTCTAGTGGATGCCCTGTTACATCACACCATCCAATTGGGGTGAATGTCAGGGCTATCTACATCCATCCAATAGTCGTATTTGTGGTCCCAGCCATCAAAATGGACCTGTTGAATAATTAGTATTTAGTAATTAATTTCACTATCCCCAATATCAAAATATTGGAAAAAAGATATCCAAAATTGAGAACAAAATTTTATTAAACACACATTAGAGCTGAAACTGTATTTAAAATGTACTATAAAATAGCCTTCTACTCTAGCAACCAAAGGCTATTGAGCCTCCCCCCCCCCCGCCCGCAAAGAATTTAAAGAAATTGGTAAACAAAAAATCTATCAGGATTGATTAGAACTTGAAGAAATAAGATCAATCCATTTTACCAACTAAGAAATATTGTAAGCATATTCTCTGTGCTGGCAGCCACTGAAAGAACCATGTCCAGCATCATCAATAAGAGTCACCACCTGACATTAGTACAAGCCATATGCAGACGGGAGGTGAATAGATTAGAATAAAAGGAAGCAATGCATTTCAAAATCCTAAAAAAATGGAACAATGGAGGCAAAGAGAGCTGATAAAATGTGCTTACTGAGGTAGAAGGATTGGTAGCTATCTAATAGCTATTATAAAACAATGTGTAAGCTTTCAGAAAACCCGAGAAAGAGATTGGGCCCAGGTCCACCAATTTTTTTGGTTATCCATGTATGCATAACTATAAAATACACATGCACACATACACACACACACACACACACACGACACATACATACAAGTCTGAGAATAAGATTAAAATAAAGTCCATTTGTGAAACAAAAAATCAATACTTTATTTTCTTTTCACTTTTATTTTTATCTTTTTAAAATATATTTTATTGATTTTTTACAGAGAGGAAGGGAGGGGGATAGAGAGTTAGAAACATCGATCAGCTGCCTCCTGCACACTCCCTACTGGGGATGTGCCCGCAACCAAGGTACATGCCCGTGACCGGAATCGAACCTGGGACCCTTCAGTCCGCAGGCCAACGCTCCATCCACTGAGCCAAACCAGCTAGGGCTCTTTTCACTTAAAAAAAGAAAAACTTTATTGTTGAGATTATTACAGATGTTCCTCTTTGAACTTTATATAGCTCCCCTCCACCTGGTTCTCACCCCACCCCAGGCCCTCACCACCCTATTGTCTGTGTCCATAGGTAATGCATACATGCATATAAGATCTTTGTCTAATCTCTTCTTGCACCCTCCACACCCTTTCCCCTCTGAGAATCATCAGTCTGTTCCATTTCCATAGCCCTGATTCTATTATATTTGCCAGTTTATTCTGTCATCTGATATTTTATTCATTTGATTTTTAGATTCACTTGTTGATAGATATGTATTTGTTGTCACTTTGTTGTTCATATTTTTTATCTTTACCCTTTTCTTCTTCTTCTTCTTAAAGAATACCCTTCAGCATTTCATATAATACTGGTTTGGTGGTGATGAACTCCTTTAGCTTTTTCTTGTCTGTGAAGCTCTTTATCTGACCTTCAATTCTACATGATAGATTTGCTGGGTAGAGTATCCTTGGTTATAGGTTCTTGCTATTCATCACTTTGAATATTTCTTGCCACTCCCTTCTGGCCTGCATAGTTTCTGTTGAGAAATCAGCTGACAGTCATATGGGCACTCCCCTCTAGGTAACTAACTTCTTTTGCTGCTTTTAAGATTCTCTCTTTGTCTTTTGCCCTTGGAATTTTAATTATGATGTGTCTTGGTGTGGTCCTCTTTGGATTCCTCTTGTTTGGGGTTATCTGTGCTTCTTGGACTTGTAAGCCTATTTCTTTCACCAGATAGGGGAAGTTTTCTGTCATTATTTCTTCCAATAGGTTTTCAGTATCTTGCTTTCTTTCTTCTTCTGGTACCCCCATAATTCGGATGTTGGTATGCTTGAAGTGTTCCCAGAGACTCTTTACACTATCTTCATATTTTTGGATTCTTTTTTCTTTTTTTTCTTCTGGTTGGTTGTTTTTTGCTCCCTCACATTTCAAATCGATTTTATTTTTGGGATCCTCTAATCTACTGTTGAATCCCTGCATATTATTCTTTATTTCAGTCAGTGTATGCTTAATTTCTAAATGGTCCTTTTCCATTTTTATTTTTTTTTTGCCATTCTCACTAAGATCCTTGAAAGTCTCACTAAGTTCCTCAGAGTTTTCTAGAAGATTCTTGAGTAACCTTATAACTGTGGTTTTGAACTTTATATCCAGTCATTTTCTTTCTTCCATTTCTTTCATTTGTGACATGTTTCTTTGTCTCGGCATTTTGGCTGCTTCCCTGTGTTTGTTTCTATCCATTGGGTAGCTGCTAAGTCTCCTTGAGTTGATAGAGTGGCCTTGTGTAGTAGGTGTTCTATAACAGCGGTTCTCAACCTGTGAATTGCGACCCCTTTGGCAGTCGAACGACCCTTTCACAGGGGTCGCCTAAGACCATCCTGCATATCAGATATTTACATTACGATTCGTAACAGTAGCAACGTTACAGTTATGAAGTAGCAACGAAAATAATTTTATGGTTGGGTCACAACATGGGGAACTATATTTAAAGGGCCAGAAGGTTGAGAACCACTGTCCTATAAGGCCCAGTGGCTCAGCCTCCCCAATCACATGAGGTGGACACTCTTGGTGCATCCCTTTGTAGGCTGTATGCACAGTGTTGTAGTTGAGCCTTGATTGCTGTTGGTGTCACTGAGAGGAACTGACCTCCAGGCCAATTGGCTGCGGGGACCAGCTGCAACTATAGTGGGAGAGCTTCTATGCAGGAGACACCCCTATGAAGCAGGACTTGTTTCATTGGGACTTTGGGGCTCACTGAATCTGCTCCTTGAATATGTTGCTTATGGATGTGAAGAGTTGTAACCTGGTATGGTCTCACACTGACCACTGGTACACTGGCTCTTGGGTCTCCAGGAAGATGCAAAGTCAGCCACTGCCTGGGGCCACCCAGCAGGAGCTCCAGAGAGACCTGCAGATTCCTCCTCTTTGTATGGGGTTTGGATGTGCCCAGATGAGGCCCAGCTGTGAAGCAAGAAAGGCTGGTACTGGCGCCGGTTTTTTGGGGCCTTTTATTGATAGGTTTGCAGCTCCCTGACCTAGCTACAGCTTGTTTAACAGAGTTTTCTCCTGAGAAAGAATAGACCATTCTATGCAAAAGCCTCTGTGCACAGCTTGGGTGGGGTTGTAAATTGGGTAGGATGGGGTCTGAGGGAATCACCAGGGTGGAGCAAACAGAAATGGCTGCCAGTCATCCCTGAACCTAGGAGGTCCCAGCACAGGAACAATGACCACTGCAAGCACCTTTGTCTGGAAGAAAGCCACCTCCGAGTTCCTGCCCTAAAGCAAATAGTCCAGTTTCTCACTGTATGTGTCTGGGTCCCCCAGAGCCTTGCCCAGGACTGGAGCTCAGAGGAAGTAGGAGCTTGTAAATTCAGTTTGTGGTGCTGGCCTTTTAATAGGAGCAGCTGGGTCTCCAGCAGCCTGTGTGTCACTCAGCCCCAATCAGCACTGGTTTTTACAGTCTATAATCCTTACGGCTGGGCCCATAGGGACTGCTTTCCCCAGCTCTGGGACCCTGGTCTGGGCGTCTGGTGTGGGGCTGGGACTCCTTGCTCCTCCAGGCAGCCTCCACCGAGGTGATCTCCCTCCCGATTAAAAAAGCGGCACACCAGGGTGCCGGGCCAGCCCATTCTGTGCCTCTGCACCTCCAACCAGTCTCAATGCGCTTTCTTCTTTACCTCTCTAGTTGCAGTCCTTCCACTCAGCCAGCTTTCCCATGGTTCTGGGTGATTGTTGTTTTGTATTTTAGTTGTAATTTTGATGTGGCTGTGGGAGGCAGCAAGTATAGGCGGTTACCTATGCCGCCATCTTGGTTCTCTCACTACTTATTTTTGAAATATTAAATTCTATGTTCTAGAACAGTGGTTCTCAACCTAATGCCGCAACCCTTTAATACAGTTCCTCATGTTGTGGTGATCCCCAATTTCATTGTTACAAATTGAACTTAATTAAAGAATAGTGATTAATCACAAAAACAATATGTAATTATATATGTGTTTTCCAATGGTCTTAGGCAACCCCTGTGAAAGGGTCATTCGACCCTCAAAGGGGTCGCGACCCACAGGTTGAGAACCGCTGTTCCAGAAAATTCATATTAGATTAAAAATTCATTTGTGCAAACAAAAAATAAGAATGACAATATTGCATTATTTTATCTCTATTTTCATATATTCTCTCTGTGACTATCAACTAAATGGAGAAGATACCTTTTTCAATGGGAAAAAAATGGAAAAATTTTAAAAAATCACACTTTGAATAAAAAGAAAGAGATTCCTATCATTATACTAAACCAACTGAAATATAAATTTATTATTCAGGGCACAAGACAAAAAAAAGAAAAAAGTTGTGTGTATTAAGTCCCAAATGAGTTCCAATATTTTTCTTAAGATCCTTTTTTCTAAGCAAGTGGTTCTCAAAGTGTGGTTCCCAGACCAGCAGCATCAGTGTCATCTGGGCATGTGTTAGAAATGCAGATTTTTGGGTCCCAACTCAATCCTATTGAACCAGAAATTCTAAAAGTGGGACCTAACAATCTGTGTGTTAACAAGTCCTCCAGGTGAATATGATATATGCTAAAGTTTGAGAACCAGTGATCTTAGAAGTAATTTTCAAAGACTATTTCTTCCAGATTTAGGCTTCTGGACATGACAGAGTGCTGTTTCATAGCAATAGCTATAAAACTAGACAAAATATATGAAGTGATTGTTTTTAGACACTGGACAATAGGCAGCACAAATGCAATCCCTAAGTACCACACAGATGAGTCCAGAATATCAGAGTGGAGACAATTTCCTGATAACTGCACAGGGAGGAGAAACATAAACAAAGCACTTAAATTGTGCTGAAGAGACAGAGATTGAAGCTCAGAGCTGATGAAGCACCTGGAAATTGGAGGAAAATGTATAGAGCTAGAGCTACTACCTAGAAATCCATGGAAGTTATTCATAAGACCCTGGTCAAAGGCTGGACTACACATGTGCAAGGAAAGACATGGTGAAGCCAGGCAGAGAGCAGTTAATGCAGAGCTGAGACTAGGGGTCACACATTCCTGGGAGAATAGAGAGACCAGTGTGTAAAGATCTCAAGAATCCCCTGATAATTTGAGACACCAAAAAGTTCATATTTTTGGAATAAGAACCATGCCATTGTAAGAGCTACTGTAGACCAGACCTAAAAAGGTTAAAATCAAGCTTCAAAAATATTAAGAATGCCCAGTAATTAACTGTCTAATAAAAAAGTCTCCCTTTTTAAAGAAAGACAAATACTCCCAACTATGTGTACTATGTCATTCATAATGTCCAATACAGAGCAATAATTTATTAGACATGCAAATCAGCAGGTGAATGTGAGCCATAGTTATTTTTTTTCTTTATTGATTAAGGTATTACATATGTGTCCTTAACCCCCATTTCTCCCCCCCCCACTCATGCCCTCATCCCCCTGTTGTCTGTGTCCATTGGTTGGCTTATATGCATGCATACAAGTCCTTCGGTTGATCTCTCCCCCTTACCCCCACTCTCTCCTACCTTTCCTCTGAGGTTTTGATGGTCTGAATTTTTTTTAAATGCAGTCAAATGCATCAACTGTGTTTTATAGCTTGTAGGAATAAAGCATGTGAGCTTCACAAGCAGACCTTCAGGTATCCATATGTGACAGTACAGACTGTCACTTTCAGATGGACCCTTGAGATATGACCTAAAATGCCAGAGTGTAGTATCCTGGTACGGTGTCTAATTCCTTGACTCTTAACAGACTTTGAGAAGTTATGAAAATGAAGAGATAAGTACCAGTTGAACTGCATTGCTGAGAGGCATCAATTGTCAAAAATGTGATGTATATTTATAGCTTTTAGCTTTTAAAGTTTAAACAAAATGAAATTTAATTTATACAAAATAAAACTTTACAAGCTATAATATTATAAATACCATTCTTTATCTTATACTTAGTGTCCCGGTGCATGGATTCATGCATATTGAAAGAAAATTAATTAGGAGAAATATTTTAATATCACTATTCACATCTTGCTAATGAAAAGAAAATAGGATTCTACTGAGTCTCCTATCTATCTACTCTAAGACTTCTGTGAGGATCAAATGAGATGAAGCATGGGAAAGTGTTTCACAAACATTTGGTTAAACTGTAAAATGTTTGCAACTGGCAATAAAGCAAGTTGGGTTCCTGGGCTGAAGAAACTCCAAGGAGGCTAGTTGCTAGGGACAGGAAGCCGGGCGTTGTTACGTGACGTCATTACCCGGCACCCACGGCAACCTTTTCCAGGCTGGGCTGGGCTGTGGGCCACATTTTGTGCCATGGGGGTCTTGGCAGTGTTGGCTGCGATTTGGTGGGGTGTCACTCCGGGGTGGTGTTGGGGCCTATGTCCCACTTGGGGGAAGCCGAGTGTTGGCTTGTCAGCGCCAGGTCCGCAGTGCCATTTATTTTTAAATGGTCAGTGCATGTCATGGCACCTCCTACATTGAGCATCTGCCCCTGGTGGTCAGTGCGTGTCATAGCTACCAGTCGGATGGAGGGACACTTAGCCTTTTATGTATATAGACTAGAGGCCCAGTGTACGAATTCGTGAATGAGTGGGGTCGGACTGGGCCTGTCGGGAGGAGGAGACAGCCGGAAGTTGGCTGGCTGGCCTGCCCTGATCGGGGCTGATCAGAGCTTGGCTGGCTAGGGGGAGGGGCCGTGGGCGATTGGCCAGTCAGCCCCACCACCTATTGGGGTTGAGGGAGTGATCAGGGGAGGGCCCCATCCCCTGATCAGGTGGTTAGCTGGCCGCAGAGGGCGTCATAGTGACTGGTTGTTCTGGATGCTGGCTTTTAATATATAGAGATTATGGTGTATCCAGTCAATTAAAGGGGTTTTGTGGCCATGAAAGTTACAAATCTTTATAAAGAATATATAAGGGGAAGGGGAAGCAACTCAACACCATTTTATCCAGTGGAAAAAGTTTAAAAAGAGGTTAATAAACTCTTATCTATTATTAGTATATTATAGCAAACAAAAATAATCACAAAAATAAAAAATGCAGTCAATAGAAAGAGATCCTGGGATGACCCAGATGTTGTAATCCCCAGACAAGGACTTTGAAGTAGCTATTAAAATATGTTCAAGGACTTAAAAGAAAAAATGGTCTGGATTGAAAAGATAGTGAATTTTAGCAGGAATATGGAAACTATAAAAGAGAAACAAATTAAGTTCTAGAACTGAGAAATAAAAAAGTTTCTATGTGGGCTCAACAAGAGATCGAAGATGGTAGAGAAATAAATGGGTGAACATAAAAACAGATTCACATAAATTATTAATCTAAAGTGCACACAATGGAAGATTTTACAAATGAACAGAGCCTCAGGGGATTGGGAGCTAACAGCAAATGGTCTAATATCCATGTATTTGGAGTCCAGAGGAGAAAAGACAGAAAGATGACGCAGGAATAGAGGTTAAACAAAAGTTGAAGGAATAATGTCAAAAAAATTCCCTATTTTTCCAATTTACAAGTTTAAGAACAGGAAAACATATGTAGAACACTGCCCATATAAAAATGAACTGATGAATTCAATTGTCTTCATAATAAAAAACTTATTTTCTTCAAATTAGCATTAATGAAAAAGGAAAAGCAAGCCACAGACATTTATAATGCATTTATCTGACCAAAAACTTGACATAAATATAAATAAATAATGGGCAAAAGACTTATAGAATCTTTGAAAACAGAAGGCTCATAAATGATCAATAAGCACATTTTAAAAATTGTCAACATCAGTATTCATCAGAAAAACCACGATAAGACACTACTGTACACCCATTCACATAAGTTAAGTGACTGACAGCATCAATTATTGGTGAGGCTGTGGAGCTCCAGCAACATTCATACAATGTTGGGAAAGAGGCCATAAAATTACATAGCCACTATAGAAAATGTTTGCTACTTCATTATAAATTTAAATAGGTGCTAACTCTGTAACTCCTAGCATTCCACCCCAAAGAGATGAAAATATAAAGCTGTGTAAGCAAGGGTTCCTAGCAGTTTCATTCATAATAGCCAAACCCCCAAAACAACCAAATACCCAACAACAGGTGAACGATTATCCATTCACAGACAAGTATAGTATATGCACAAAATGAGTGCTAGTCATCAATTAAAAAATAGTTTATAGCCTCATAAGCATACATCAAACAGACCATGTTGAGCAGAAGAGGCAGACACAAAAGAATGTATACTCTATGACTCCATTTATATGAAGTTTAACAACAGGCACAAAAATCAGACCCATGGCTATTGGGAGGGAGAGGGGAGTAGAACTGACTGCAGAGGAACACAAAGGTATCTTATGTAGGATGAAAATATTCCAAATCTTAATTGGGGTGGTGATTCTATAAGTATAGAACCATATGTTTCAAATTTCACACATAAAATCTGTACATTTTACCATTTGCAACATATTTCATTAAAGTTAACTTATTTAAAATATTTCTACATTCAGCTGCTATCATATGGGGCTTTTCTGATCTTGTACTATATTTTATTTATTATGATTTTGCTGCATTCTAGACATAGCCAAACTGCATCATACTACCAGGCAACGAAATATTCAAGTTGTGAAAAGGCAAAACTGACATTACCTTCTAGAATGATGTTGGTTGCTTTGGAATTACCAATAGAAAAAGTTTATGTAAGTGTGTATAATGAATGGGGTGAAAAAATAAAATTCTCAAGCTATAAAATGTCAACCTATCTAATTTCAATATCCTTCTCTTTTGAGTTTGCAGTGCAAGTATTTATGTTTCAAAAGCCAGCAAGCAATCTCTCAGCACAAACTAGACAGGCCACATGATCCATCAAGATTCTTCTTCAAGAGGCAAGTCCTTTCTATTTCAGGTATTGAGCCTGCACCTGGGAATCCTACATAAAACTGATCTAAAACTGAAAAGTAAAATGATAACACCTTAAACAATTTTTCTTGAAAGCTAATGCAATGCTTTTAGTACTCTATTCCACATTTTCCCTTATGTTCATTAATAAATATTAATCTGTCCTTTCCAAAGCTGTATATATTTGCTTACAATGAAAGATGAGAATTAAAAATGCCCCCTGTAAATCCAACGAGCTGCTCCCCTCCCCCACAAAGGCAGTCTAAACTTGGAATGTATAATGAAAATCTGTACCCAGATACATCTTTATGAAAGATATTTTTCTATCTTTGAATTTTTATATCTCTCGAGTGAAAATCCAATTTTAAGAATTCTAGCCAGATGGTCAAATTACTAAGGAAGATTGGCATTTTAAGAATATTTACAGAGTCCCTTTTTAAAGCAAAGAATCATTTTGAAAACCAAATCATATCCAGTGCTGTATTTCATAATATTTGTAACGTTTTCACATTTGGGGTTTCAATAAGCCGAGTAAACATATAGATTCTTCTTGCTCAGATTTTGATAAACTGGAACAAAAAGGTCAGCAAAAAGTCAACTGCTGTCTCAAGTTAGTATCCTTAAGTCGTCAATGATGCTTCCTGAAGTTACTAATATTATATGCATGAGCTATTAATGACTGGGAAAATAACTTGGACATTTAAGAACTAAATCAGCATATAGAAAGCCACGGGCACAATGCTTAGTGTAAATCCAAAGCTGTCAATTCTCAGGATTGACTCTTTCTTGCTTTGTCTTATTATTTTCTGCCCAGTACCCACACCAGGAACTTTCCTGTGAGCTTTGCCACTTTGTCCGAATCATCTTTGCTGCCTCCATGATCCTTAGCACTGTGACTTACACATTGTTAGACATAAAAAACCATGGGCTTAATAAGATGCATGATGGTAATCATCACGTCTTGCTGTTATTTGGGGCAATTTGAAAATAAGCAGTTATTTATCTAGAAACACTGGAGCTAAATTTAATGCTCAATAACAACAATTTATTAGCTTATTAGTATGCTTGTTTGCTCCTCCTATATAGTTTTTAAATTTTTAATTTCCATTTTAACAAGGTTAGTGGATGTGTGTATTTTACTGTCACAGGCCTCTAATCTATTTTAAAGGCTTATGGTGAAACCATACAAGAATATATGAGGTTAACTTATTTAGAAAGAGGGCTGATTGTACCCGAGCTCTCCAAGCTTTAATTGAATACATTTTCTGTTACCTAAAAGTGGCCTTAAATTTCATTCTAAAAGAATGAACTGAGTCTTTATATGTTGTTCTAATACCACTTACTCATAACCGTTGCTGCTAATAAGACTACAGAAAATCTTACTTCTTATGATGCAGGGCTCTACTGTGGGATGGTGATGGGGGGGATGCAGGAATAGCACCAAAGCCAGACATCGGTTCCTCTGCAGGTCACGCCTTCACAAAATACCACCATGATCCAAGAGCAAGTGTTGGGTATGGCAGGGGACTCACTTTTATTGTGTGGTTAACATTCCAGGCATAGTTGTAAAATAGATGTATTCTCGCTTAATGTTCACAATATGTTGTTTTCATAGATGATGAAAGTAACTTTTGAGGAGGTTTGCTGAGATCACACAGGCAGTAAATAGCAAAATCAGATTTAAACTGAAAACAGTTTACTGAGAAAATGATACAAAAATCTAATTTGTGGGGATATTTGGGACTGCTATATCTAAGAATCTAATATAGCAGAGGTAAATTGCATTTTTAAATATAAAAAGACATTTCCATAATGGGAATAAAATAGCATAGAATAACACAGGGCTGCAGTCCAGACTGCCTCTACTTTTGTGTATTAAACATTAATTCCACATTGTGCCAACCCATTTACTTGTCTATCCAGGCAAGAATGGAGGAGGAGAAAACATAATGGAAAGAAATTATAACAAAAAAGTGTATATACTTTTAAATTTTACTTTCGCATGTTATATCCATTTACATATGAAGCTACTGAGATGCATAAGGATTAAGAAATGTGCTGCCATTTCCAAGTCATTGTGATTTGAAAACCCTCACTCTCCTGGCCCTGAGCCTGTAGTTGTGGAGCTGAGGGCCCCTACATTCTCTCCCACTGCTTCCACACCTACTCTTGATCAATCATCTCAATTCTCTCTTCCTGCTAACCTCCCCATAAACCCATCTGCTCTTTCAACAAGTACAATTGTTTCTATCTTCCTTCTAGTCCACCTCTATGATAAGTATTTTAGGAAAAAAATATTTTAATCTCAAAATTGGAAAATTAATAGTATTCACTATAGCTATTTTAAAATTCTTTTCATTTTTTCAACATAACTGTTCAAATTAATCATATTTCTTGGGCAATGTTTTCAAACCTTAGTAAGCAAAAAAAATATCAACTATCTCTTGCTACCGCCAGGGTTCTAATTCTTTGGGGTCAGAAGTGATGTCTGGAAATCACATTTTTTTAACCACACATCTTAAGATTATTCTGCTGAAGGTGATTTTTGGATAAAACTTTTAAAAAGTGTTTCTTTAGGGTGCTGCCGTGGCAACAAGGTTGTTAACTGAGCTTGCCATCAAACTCACAATTCTATCTAAAACAATCAAGAAAAGCCTAACTTTTTTTGTGATCATTCTTTTTTAATTTTGAAAGACAATGAGTCCAAGGAAAAACCTGGTAGAAAGCCTAATGCAGAGAACATTCAACTCCAAATGTTTTCATTTGTGATAAATATGTCTACACAAGTTTCTATTTCTCTATTTCTATGGTTATTGGTATAACTAATATAATTAGTTTTCCCATAAGATGTGTTTTCCCCATAAAGATCCCCACAAGAAATACAAATTCCACATTTCTAACATAATCCCCAAGGCTTTACTTCTTGTTGAGAAATCCTTAAATATTTCATCAGAGTTAGGCATAATAACAGCCACATTCCCGGCTCCACAGCCACATATCTGTGGGTAATATCTTAAGAAGAAAAACCTTCTTCATAAGCACCATGAGGACAAACAACCTCAAAATCAGTTTACAGTTATAACTAACAAATATCTTCATAAGCTCTGCCCTAAGATTTATAGTGTTAAGCATGGGAGCAGCACACACTACACATTCATTGTTATTAGGAAGGCCATGTCCTCTCTGGGTATTCACCAGGCTACTTCTCTCCTTCTTGCAGTGGACATTGTTTCAGCATGCTCTCTCCATTTAGCTTCACATTCTGAATCTCTGGGTTGGATCCTTCATCAAGCCATCAAGGTTTTGCTACTCAATCATACATGACTTATACTCATTACATTATTGATAAACTACCAACGCAAAAGAACTTGAGCTGCTTACGGTAATCAAACATTGGATTTCTAAATAATAGTAGGTCATGAGGCATGTGAAAAAGAAGAAAGGCTAATTATATCTTGAGGGACCACAAAATGTATTACCCAAATGGGACATTTTTGAGGATAAAAGAGAGCACTATTAATGATTACACAATTGCAACAGGCATAATCCAGGACATGATGTATAATTACTCTTGACAGCTTAAGGATGATTGCTGTAAATAAATCTCCAGAAAACCAATGGCAAAGGGGAAATAGTAAACAAATCCAATTATAATGTGAAAAAAATCACACCAGTTAATCTAAAGTTCCAAAATTTTCACTTATAGAGATAAATTGTGCAGACATTTATATAGGGACAATGAAAACCACAATGACAATATGACGTAGTACATGAATAATGATTTTTGTAACTATATGGGTGGCATCAGCAAAATGGAAATATACTTATAAACACACACACAACATGTATAGATAAAGATCTGGGCTCTATTTCAATAATATCTATGTTTAGTATATTTCATTTACAAACTGATTATATTCATATTCTATGAAGTACACCCAGTCAATAAAATAAAATAAAATAAATTGCTTCTAAAGAACAAGGAGATGGTGTTATAAATTTAAAATTCTGTATAAATTTCTCATGTTTATATGTATTGTACCCTCTGAAAAGGTAATTCATCCAGTTGACTGCAGGGACTGTCTCTGTTCATGTATAACTAATTATCTCAACCAGAACAATGCATTCTGGAAATGGATTAAATTTCTCAAGAAAATAAATAATGTTCAAGCCAGTGAATAACTTTCAAGCAACAGAGGAGAATGAATGTTTGTAATTAATGTGTTTGTTCATGTTTTCTTATATTTTTGTTCATAATTCAGTATCAGAAGCCTAAATTACTTCTGGTGAAATAATTGGTACAGAAAAAACAGTCACAACCTGGCTTTTGCCCTCTAAACCTTGGCATGCCATGCCAGCTAAACACAATGTAAATTAAAAGTATCACACACATCATACAAAGATCTAATCATTTAGGGCTAGTCTTCTACTTATTTTAGATAAAAGCCCCTAAAATCATTATTATTCAGTAAGAAACTATTTCTAATATTTCAGTACATATGTTCCTAAATATTTATGCCTATCCATGTATTCCATACCTTTTTCCCACTTTTCTACCTTGAAAGACTAGGGCCTAGAATCTGAAGTCAGCAGCTACTGGACTTCATACAGATCATACACTAGTCCCACTAACCTCCATGTAGATCATACTCAAAGGTACTAATAACTAATTATATTTTAAATTACATGTATAATTATGTACGAACACATTTAACATAGTAATACATACATGTATATGTACTATATAATATTTCATAACGTATAATATAATAATATGAAAGTTTAATTATTAATTACTAATTTAAAACTGCAATAGATATATTAGGGAGTTCTGCTTCTGGATAGGATGTTGAACATTAGGGCAGGTCAATTAGAAGTATTACAACTAGAAAATATCTAGAAACTAATTACTACAAAATTGTATAACCATTTTTTAATCAATTGTGGATGCAAAGAAGTCTAAATGATCTAAATACCAGACAAGGCAGGGCCCCTTCCTAAGTGAACAGAGATCATCAGAACTTCATGGAGAAGCACAGGATCAACCCTGAAGAAGGTGACAGGATCTGGCTAAAGGAAAGGCACCAGTTGTGCTGTTAGAAGCGTGTGGGCAAGGTGGATGGACTGGAATCTGGAGGAACTCCACACCCGAAGCTGGTTCTCTGGGACCTGGGTGTTGCCCAGTGCCAGTGCTCGGGAGCCTCTGGGGAGGGGCTGAAAAGCAGAGAGATCTCCTGGGCCTCGATCACTAGAGAGAGGGCCAGTAATGCCTACAAAAAGTCCTACTTTTCAATACATTTGAAATCTGAGATGAACTAAAACTAACCCTGCAACCTATCCTCAACCCAGTTCAATTCCTAACCAATTTAAAGTGATCGGTCCCTGTATAGTTTTGTAGCGCTACCATAACCAATTTCCACAAAGTTGGTCGCTTTAAACAACAGAAATGCCTTCTGCCATATTTCTGGAGGCCAGAAGTCTGGAATGAAAGTCATGGCAAGGCTGCACTCTTTCTCAGGGCTCCAGGAGAAAACCATCCCTTCCCACTCCCAGTGTCCTGTGGCTCCACGTGTTCCTCATCTCGGGCCTGCATCACTCCACTGTCCCCTCTGTCTTCTTTCTCTTATAAGAACACTCATAATTAAATTTAATGCCAATAGGGACCGCATCTCAAGATCTTTTACATAATGACACCTGCAAATACCCTTTTCCAAAATAAAGTCACAATCACAGGTTTTTAAGATTGGGAGGTGGATATATCAATTTGGGGACTGCCACTCAACCCACTATTGTCCCTTGCACTAGCTGCCTAATAGAAGAAAAGACATGACCTTTCTGGGGGAAAATAATATCTATATTAGTCTCTACAGTTATTTTATACACAACATCCAGCAAATATGAAAATTTATATGGAAAGAAATAGGATTAATATAACTGTAATCAAAAGAAAATACAGCCAATAGAAGCAAACTAACAGATGGAACAGGAGTTGAAATTAGCAGTCAAGGACATTAAAATAATTATTTTAAATATGTTAAATGAAAAAGAAGAAAGATAATCAAATAGATAGAAAGATGGAGAAATTCAACATAAAAGTATACTATCTAAAAAGAATAAAATGATGAATATTCTATAATTTAAAATTCCATACTTAAAATTAAAAAATCATCGATGGAGCTTACAGCAGACTAAAAACAGCAGTAGAAATAACAAGATATATGAAATACCAATCAATACAAATTATTTAAATGCAAGAACAAAAAGATACAATAAAATAAAACAGATCTGGAGCGATTTGGGTTTCTCTCAGTCTAACACAATGTAACTATAATCCTAAAAGGAGAAGAGACAGAAAGTGAGCATAATCAATATTTGAAGAGAGAATGTCTTATATTTTCCCAAAATTTGTGAACATCAATACATATATTCAAGAAACTAAATAAATTCCAAACATAAGAAATACAAAGAAAGTGTTTATATTTTAAATACAAAGCAAAAAATACACATCAAGTCAAAATGAAAATGAAAGATCTAGAGATTACCAGACTAAATGAAAAGTAAGACTCAACTATATCTGTTTTCATATCTGTTATATATCTGCTTCAGTCTGTTAGGATAAATAGGTTGAAATGAAAATGTTGAATCAAAGAAGTCTGACACAAAAGAGTATACAGTGTATAATTCCACTTATAAGAAGCAAAAGAACAGGAGAAATTAACCTTGGTAAAAGAGAAGTCAGAATAATGGTTACCTCTGGAGAGATATGGAAGGGGTAGTGGTATTGATTGAGGTGAGCTTAACAGAAAGTTTTTGAGTGATAGAAATGCTCTCTATTTTAACCTTGAGAGTGTCCTGATGAGAGAGAAGGGATGGGTAGATATGTTAAAATTTATTGAACTGTACACTTAAGATGTGTACATTTTACTCTCAATAAATTATCCTTTAATTAAAAAAGAAACAGGCAGCCCTAGCCGGTTTGGCTCAGTGGATAGAGCGTCAGCCTGGGAACTGAAGGGTCCCAGGTTCGATTCCAATCAAGGGCATATGCTGGGGTTGTGGGCTCGATCCCCAGTGGGGGACTTGCAGGAGGAAGCCGATCCATGATTCTCTCTCATCATGGATGTTTCTATCTCACCCTCTTCCTTCCTCTGTGAAATCAATAAAAATATATTTAAAACAAACAAACATGTTGGAATCAGAGAGGTAAGATTGCTGCCATTTCAGGTAGGGCTTTATGAACTTTGGCTTTTACTCTTGGGAGAAATAGAGAGGCACGAGAGGGTTTTATACAGAAGAGTAACATATCTGACCATGTCTTATAAGAATCAGTGTGACTGCTGCATTGATATTACTGGGGCAGACAGGAGGTGGCCAGGTTGAAAACTGGAAAACCAGTTAGGAGGCTCATGTTATAATCCTGGAGAGAGATGATGGTAGCCTGGACTGGAACCGTATTAGTCTAAGTGGTGAAAAAAGCTTGGTTCTATGTATGTTTGAAAGATAGAGCCAAACTGTTTACTGTCAGATTTTAATATTGTTATAGGACAAAGGAGTAAAAGATAACACCCTGTTTTTGATTTAAGCAATGGAAAAAATGGAATACCGAAGATGGCGAAGATAGTGGGTAGAAAAGAGTTAGAGAAGAAAGTTGGGTATTGAAAGCTGTTCAGACATGTCAAGTCTGAACAATCTATTGGATATCAAGTGGACATGTCAAATAGGTAGTTTGATATAGGAATCTGGAGTTCATCAACATAGAGGTAATATTTAAATTCATGATATTTGATTAAATTATAAAGGAAGTAAATATAGTTAAAGGAGACAAGATCCAATGACAAGTCCTGGTGCACAATGATATTAAGAGTTTGGGATGATGAAAAAGAATCAAATAAAAGGAGTCTGAGAAAGAACTGACAATGAGTCAGAAGAAAAACTAAAAGAACGTGGTGCCGTGGAGGTAAAGAAAGTGTTAACAGAAGTATAGACCACCCTTTCAAAGAGGCTTCCTCTTCATAGAAATGAACAGAGAAGTGAAATTAGAAAATAATGTTTTTAAGATGACAGAAATACTACCATATTTGTTTGCTGATGGAAATTATATTGTGTAAATAAAAAAACAGATGATAAAGGAAAAGGGTTAAGTTGTTGCCATGAAGAAGCAGGAAGGGGTGGAACTGGACACAAGGGAAGCGGCTGCCTTTGATGGAAACATGGAAAGTTCATCTATAAATACAGGAAGACAAGTGGAATAACATGGGGACAGAAGCAGATGGGTGGGCATACATGGTGCTGGGAATATGTAGTTCTATTCTGATTGCTTCAATTTTCTAGATGGAATAGAAAGTAATAAACATCAACAGCTGAGAATAAGAATGAGGCAAATGGAGGGGGAAATTTTAGGAGAGAGGGGGAAAATGTGACAGTTATCTGGGAGAATGAGTCAACAGATTAGGGAAACAATGGTTCCCAGTCAGCATTAAGAATCAGGTAACATATGAGTTGGTGGTTGTACAGGAAGTCTGCTTGGCAGACTGTGTGTTTCTCCAGCCACGTTTAGCTTCATGAGGCAGGTACAGAGGAGCAGAGGGTTAGATTTTTGCCACAGTGTGGTTTTCACAAGAAAATAAGATGCACTGAAGGACAAGGAAGCAGAAAGTACATGCAGTGATCTGATTATGTCCATAATCTATGGGATTGATGCTGTGGAAAGAGGGAAGATAATAAGAAGGTGAGAGACAGTGAAAAGGTGGTAGGATCAATGAATTACAGGTCCTGAGGGAGTTGAAAGAGTGATAGGGCATTCAATGGCAAATAGTTTGGATATTTAACACATTGTATGCGGGAAATGTATTTACACGTTTTACATTGACTGGTAGTAGAGCGCAGGACACGTATTAGTACGTCTTTTATAGACTAGCGGTAGAATGCGGGTAACGTATAAATACATTTATTTTTATACTTTTTTATTGCTCTAAAGGGATGCTAACATGCAGATATACGAATTCCAAAGGACAAAATTTGGGTCTCTAACACATACAATGGTGAATTATGTATATACTTCCAGGTATAACGGTAATCTATTCAACTGCATAGAGTCATCCCTTCACACAGTTCTCTGCCTTGCCATGCATTCAGTGCGATTCTAACAATCAGAAAGGGTGCACACTTCACAAAATCTTTGTAATTTTGATCAAAGTGACATTATTTCAAGAGACATGAGTCAATTTGACGACGAAAGTGATGAAGAATTGTGTGTTGACCGTTTATCGGATCTTTCGTGTGATAGCGATATCGAAGATCATTCAGAATTGGAAAGTGACAATGAAAGCGACAGTGAAGACATCCCCCTACCTACAAATTTTACTCGCAGAACTATATCTTCAAGTTCTGATGAAAATGAAGACGAATGGTCCTCGACTGACGAACCTCCAGTTCTTGAAGATTTTATGGTTCGTCCTGGAGTTACTTTGAATGCTGCTCCAGAATCTCTGATTGATGTGGTTGAATCATTTATAAAAGATGATTTCTTTCAATATTTAGTTGATGAATCAAACAGATATCGCTATCAAAATATTGAACGATTCCAAACATCCCGCAAAACTATCAAATGGTGAGATATTACAATCGCAGAAATGAAGAAATTTTGGGGTCTAATAATTTTGATGGGACAAGTTCGCAAAGATAAGCGAGATGATTATTGGTCAACAGACCTGTGCTTGGAAACGCCATTTTTTTCCAAAATCACGTCAAGGGATAGATTTCGACAAATTTAGGCAGCTTGGCATTTCAATAATAATGAAGACATCACAGAAGAATCAGGAAGATTAGTGAAAGTCATGCCTATAATCAATTATTTTTCAATAAATCGGAATTTTTACATATTTTATTACTTTTATTTCAATTTCCAGTGAGTTTTCCAGTATTTGTATGTTTAAAATTTAAGAAAAATAATTCAGTATACATTTTATAGTAAATCACAAAAAGTTTCATTGAAAAAAAATATGTAAAACTAAAGTTATCATAATTTTACTGAACATTGCCATTTGCGCAAAAAATTAGCAAAAATGGCCCGCGCCATCTGTTAGCGCGTGATAAAAACTGCCCGTAAACAATGTGTTAAGGGAATTATCTAGAAAGATGATGATGTTGTCAGGGAGTTGAATGCAAAAAAAATTATAATTATAAAAGGGTTACATTATGTTCATTAATAATGTTTATCATAATTACTTATAATAAAATATAATAACACTACAGGCCTATTGCACAAAAGAGATTCATGCAATAAGCCTTCCCTTCCCTTGGCTGCTGGCACCAGTTTGCCTCAGGCACCTGGGACCCAGGCCTTCACTCTGGCCGGTCTCCAGCCGGAGCCGGCCTCGGAGCCATCCGGCTTCGCTGCTCTGGCCCTGGGGCCATCCAGCTTCGCTGCTCTGGCCCGGGACTGTTTGGCTTCCCCCCGCCGCTTGGAGCCTACATATGCAAATTAACTGCCATCTTTGTTGGGTTAATTTGCATACTCTCCTGATTGGCTGGTTCGCGTAGCGAAGGTATGGTCAATTTACATGTTTGTCTATTATTAGGTAAGATTACAGTAATTATACTAATTATTGTCATTAACAATATGTGCTAAAGCATGGACTAAACAGCGGTCACCAACATGTTGGACCTCACGGACCACCAGTGGTCTGCGGACCACCAATTGGTGACTGCTGGACTACGAGTAAAGCATGGACTAAAGTATGACAATGGGGCTCACTGACTGAGGCAAAGTGGAAGACAAGATAATCCAAAGAGAGAACTTCAAGGAACTGAGAAGACAGTGTTAGAATGATCATCTATGTGTATATTGAAACCACCAAGAATAAAGACTGAGGTAGTGTTGGTGAGTGGTCATAAAGTGGCAGCTAAAATAACCCAGGAAGGAGGGGGCCTTGGTAGGTGACTGTAACTATGAGTGGTAGTGATGAACAGAGTTTGATGACCTGAGATTCAAAGGTGGAAATAATGAGGAGCAAAGAGCACCGTTCTCTCACCTCCAGCTCATGCAGGGCCCCCAGATGGAGAGGGCTGTAAAAGAGGGAGCCAGATTGTGTTTAAAGTAGAAACGTGAAAGGAATGTTCAGAAAAAAGACTCCAGAGGGTACAGGGCAATGACTGGGATTAAGGGTGGGGAAGGGTTGACCATAAACAGGGGTGAAGCACACAGTTTCTGGTGGAATCACAGGGATGAGCAAAGGCAAGGCTGGGAGCTTGGGGGTTGGTGAGGAATGAATACCGGGCCTTCTTTCCAGCTTCTTGGATAAAAGTGAAGCAGAGTGGGGACTAATCATATGCCCATCATGTGGGCCACTCCTGAATGTACTTAAATGCTCTACTCTTTCACAGCACAGACTCACTGTACAGCCCTAACTCCTGCTATCTGGCCCAAAGCACACCAGGGGCCAACAAGGAAAAAGGAGTCCTCCCACCCTGCGGACGGACAGCAGAGCCCGCGGGAGCTCCTGGCACTCACTGCAGCATGCTGTGGGCTGAGGGGGAGAAGGTCTGTGCCCCACTGAATGCCCTCCCATCAAGCTTTCCAAAGTTAAGCCCAGGAAAGGAAAAAAGATTTGAGCCTATTTAAATCCTTCTTTATGGAAAATAATTTAAAGAAATCCTGCAGTTTTAACTTTAAGAATGTTAGGGCAGTGAGTGTTAAATTCCCAATATAAAGTGATCGGCTTCATGTTTTAATGATATTCAGAGGCACACTTGCCCACACTGCCACCGAAATAAGTAAACATTCCATAATTGAGCTAAGGAGAGTGACTCAGTAAGGGAATCTGAATGAGCCTGCTCTCCTGTGGGGGTGGGTGACAGGCCCAGCAGCCCAACTACCTCTGAAGACTGGCCTCCATGCCATACATATTTGGAACAAATGTCACAGGTAGGTTGCTAAATGCCACCATCATAGTCATCTTTACCATTTCTTTTAAAAATATATTTTTTAGAAAGTGACAACTATGGTATGATAGTTATTAGCAATTTAAAGGCAAGCACAGTGGGAAGTGACCCACTTAATGAATTATAGCCCATGTGCTGTGCAGCCTAGACTTTACAATTATTCCAGCAAAACCAGAATTTCTAGCAGAAAGGTCTCTATCTATCCACTAAATGCACTTCAGTCCTTACCTTGGAATTGCAAGCCACTGAGACTGCCGAAGGGTCAGTGAGACCACAAGCCCCCAGCATCCCTTCCTTCTTGGGTAAGGACAAGAAATCTGCAATGGAGATGCCACGGATGTAGAGAGCTACAGAGAAGCCTGATCTCCACCTTGCCTCTGTGGGTGGGGCAGAGGAGAGCCCTTCCTGCAGACGGGCTGCTCCTCACAGCGCAGGGCAGTATAAACACCTGGGTCCTTTCAAAACAGACTCACATGGAAGCCAAGCTCGCCTCTTGCCAACCAAGTGACCTTGAGTGTGACATTTATGCAGCTTGACCTTTGACATCCTCACCTACAGAATGGCGGTAATGATGCCAAAGTTGCCTAAGTGTAAGGTTTCCTAACTATTACTGGTAACATATGAAAGTGCCAAATGCAGAGCAGGTATCAGAAAGTAGGGGTTGTGGATGATAATGTTATCATGTAATAATGAAAAAAAAGAGAAATGTTTGGAAGTGACAGTGACAGTAGGATGGGAACAATAAAATTCATCAGGAGACCATAGTCTGAAGTTCTAGTTGATGAGCAATGATTGTGTGTTCTGGCACTGACAGCAAACCCTCCTGAACTGTGCTAGGAGATAGGGGCCCCCAGTGGTGGGTGGTCCCAGAAAAGGAGGCTGGTATTCACCTGGCCTCAGAATTCCCCTTCACCTGCTAGTGTGGAAGCAAGCCCCCAGTACCTGTGCACTCCAGATATGGGGCAACAAATATCTCACCCTCTACTAGGAACTGCGTAATTGCTTGGTAAAGCTAAGAGCTAATTAATTTGTCAGGGTTTTCTCTTTGGTGCTGGCTGAGAGCAGCTGCGGTGTGTTAGGTGACACAATTCCATTTGGGGCACACATACCCTGGGATGAGTCAATCTCTTGCCATTCTCAGACTATATGAGGAACATAAATACAAATGTACACAAACAGCAAATTCAGAAAAACCTCACCGAAATTTTTGCAGTTAAAAATGGAAGACATTTATTTTTATTACGAAAACACTAGCGGCCCGATGCATGAAATGCGTGCAAGGGGCTCAGCCCTCGCAGCCCCTTGTTCTGCTGTTTGGTCTAATTAGCATATTAGCTCTTTATTATATAGGAATATTTTAGGGATAAAATACTCCTGCTCAGTTTAATTTCTATAGATGCCTATTGCTTATCTGATTGGCCTTATCAGTTATTTCATAAAGTCTGGTTTTTTAGTGCTAGAAAAATGAAATGGAATTCTGAATAACTCTTCACAAACAAACCTGAACAATGTAATAATATATTCGGTAGACATGGGTGCTCAGCAGATAAGAAGCAGCGTTTGCAAGCTTCCACTCTCCAGGGGCTGCCTGTGGTCTTTATTCCATGCCTCACTCACCCCACCCATGCTGTACCTCATTCCTTCTCCCTGGCTCACACACTTCTCTCCAGTCACCATCCCACAATTACACAGCAACTAGCTACAGCACTGGTGATGTCCACATCACTGATGACTTTGTTGCTGCCTATTTCTCCCACAAGTGGAAGAAATACCCCAATTAGTCCCTAACCTAGAGCTCTTTTTAAATAAAATCTTGGAATCTTAACTTGACTTTGAATACACATAATTCCTATTCTTAAAATTTGAGCCTTGGGTTGAAATCCTAAATAGATTAATCACTAAAAAAGACAAATAATTTACAAAAATATTTGCTCCTATGGAACTATCCAAAAAAAAAGTTTTCAAAGCCTTTTAAGTAGCAAATCTTCTCCAGGTGAAAAATGCTCAAAGAGGAGATGAGAGACTTAAATGCAAAGTCTGAATTTTCTGTCTCAATAAGCCCAAGTTAGAGTTAGGTTAAGGGTTAGAGTTAGTGTTAAGATTAAAACAACAAAAAATAATAAGCCCAAGTATGTCCCAGTGGGGATGAAGAAATTGCTCTGACTTCAGACTTTCATCCTGGAGATTTGGAGACTAACAGAGACAATGTCTAATAATAGGGTGAGTGGTGCTGTAGTGTTGTACAATATTTACCTGACCAGTGAGCTGACTTCCTTTGGAGTTCAGACCTCCACTATAGGCAGCTAGACTTAGCTCCATTCCAAAGCCCTCCTCCCCCAGCCCCGAGGGGATAGTGGGCCACTCAGAGGACTGGAAATCCTGGCCACAATGGTGGGTCTAGGGATTGACTCCTGACCGCATCAGAACCCTCCCATGACTTCTCTGATTTCTGATGGAGCAGCAGGGAAGACTGTTGCCATGGGGGTCACTGTGCTGGAATGATGTGAGGATGGCACCACTGGCAGCTTTGCCACTTCTAAATGGAGACAGTCCATTTCTCAAGAGGCAAGAGACAAGAAAGAGGTGGGAAAGAGGTGAGAGACAAGAAAGAGAAAGTTCTGGAGAAAAAGATCTGAAAGAAAAGGGAGTGAGGAAGCAGGAGGAAGGCTGACAATGCTGTTTGATACCCTGGGTTCAGCGATGCTTGTCGCCAGATCTACATACCATCTCTTATTTCAGTGAGCCCATAAATCCTTTATTTTTACCTAGATTAACCCTGAATTTCTCTCACTTGTAAAAGAGGAACCTTAATAACTATTCCTTAAGCAACCCATACAAAATTAAAAGTTCCACCCAAGCCAAGCAAAGCCCTGAGTAACTTACAGATAATGCTAGGAAATTGGACCTCACAACAGCTGTCGAGAGTTAACTTTGGTGCAGAAAGTCCTTTAAAGTACCATTCTTAACGGTATTAACAATACTACTTTCTTGGTCCCAAGTGGCTGACACTGGCCTTTCTCAGGGTCCTTTGCTTATGCAGTGTTAGAATGCAGATGCTTCTGTTGTCCTCTCATGCTGGTGACCTGGACTTCCATTTAGAGCAACTGCCAGACCCAACTTTCTACAGGCATGAATTGATCTGCTATCACTGCAACCCTCCTAAGTATTGGAAGGCAAGAAACAAAGGTTCAATACTGACGAGCCTGCATCAAGAGCATCTACTACCAAGTGCAGGTCAGAGCAGCTCAGGTCTTTTTCCTCTTATTTCCCCTTCTCTACTCACCTACTTCCAGAGCCTATTAATTCAGCCTGTTTCTTTGATGGTCTCTTTTCTTGATGCTGTTGTGATCTCTCAAGCTAATGTAAGTAGTGCTTTCATCTTTCTTTAGTCTGTATTTTCGGGTAATTTATTGCTGATGAAAAATCATATTATTCATTGTAAACACAACTTGGATGTAACATAATCCCTGCACCAAAGCTCACCCCATGGCTGCAACCACTCATACTTGACATGAATAAAGCAGTTATCTTAGCTATTTCATCTCCCCACCTGCTAATCAGATGTATTCCCTGTTTATAAGACTTCTGATATTTATCAGGGAAAGATAATATACTATTTCAAAACCCAGAAATTCTGCACTATTCTCAATGTATTTCACTTACTCTAATCTTTATTGAGATTTCAGGTCTAACAGAGTCCTTTGCTATATTTCTGCTTCATGTGTTGTACTCTGACCACTGATTGTATAATAAATATTTTTATAGAAATGAATAACTATAGGTCTGAAAACATGAGTTTCTATTGTGTGTGTTTTCATATGTTTCCATGGTATTTTTCTCCCTTGGAACACACCTGCTCTGAGCTTCAGCAAATTCAATGATACCAGAAAAAGCCTATATTCTAAAATTCCACAAATCAGTCAAAATTGGAAAGAAACAACCATGTGTTGTAAGTAGTATTAAGTGAAGGTGTCTCAGTCTTTTCAAAGAAAACAGGGTATCCACTGTCTAATTGGCAAGGAATTTAAATGTTGACAATGCTGGTCTGGTCACAGGTAGTATTAAAGAATAATTATTAAATTCCTGATCTGTGCACAAAAGTCTCTTAGTCTGGTGAGGCAGCATCTATTTGTAATGATGTTCACAATCCTGAAAAATTATTTTATAATAGAAATGAAAAGACCAAAGTAAATATTTAGGCAGTTTTCAAGCTTGACAATTAATTACTGAGTAATTATTGATTTTGCCTAGTGTTTAACCATTTTTTCTCCTCTCCTTAAATTATATTTTTGATTTCCAAAAAGGGAAAAATCTATTCAACCTTCTATGTTTGTGATTTTTGTTAGTAATATTAGAGAGACAGCAGAAGCCTGACCTTCAGATCCAAGTTGACAGAGAAGGTGCAGGGATAAAGTATGGATGACCCCAAATCCAATACAGGATCAGCTTCCTGGGGGCAGATAATCGGCCCCTCCACCCTGCAGGGGACTTCTTCAGGTAAGCTACTGAATACCCTAGAGCAGTGGTTGGCAAACTGTGGCTCGCGAGCCACATGCGGCTCTTTGGCCCCTTGAGTGTGCCTCTTCCTAAGCCTTAGGAGTACCCTAATTAAGTTAATAACAATGTACCTACCTATATAGTTTAAGTTTAAAAACTTTGGCTCTCAAAAGAAATTTCAATCGTTGTACTGTTGATATTTGGCTCTGTTGACTAATGAGTTTGCTGACCACTGCCCTAGAGCTACACTTTCCAAAACAATACTCACTGCCCACAACTGGCTATTTCCGTTTAAATTAATTAACCTTAACTAAAATGAAAGAACCGGATCCTTAGCCATACTCACCACATTTCAAGTGCTCCAGGCACCCCTGGTGAGTGGCTTCCACACTGAAGAGAGTGGAGAGAGAACATTTCCATCATCTTGGAAAGTTCTACTGGACAGTGCTACCCTAGATGATCTAATTACTGCACAGAGTCTATTGGGAGTAAATAGGAATCCAATTTACCATCTGGACAAGTGGGCAGTTAAACCCTTTGCCAGGAGATGGGAGGAATGGCAGGATTAGAAGGAGGTTTCTCCACACTCTCCATGGCCCTAAGTAGAATGGGGAATCTGAAAGATAAAGGGAAACATTTGGGGTTGACATTATTCTTGAATAAATGTAGGTTTTCAGAGGCAAATAAAATGGAAATGGAAACATTAAAATGAGCTTCAACAGAAGGGGAGCACTGTTCCAGCAGAAAACTGGCTCATGGGTAGTGATAGGTGAATTATAATTTATGAGCAGAACAAACATGTGTCTCTGGACTCTCACTGCAATACTTGAGTCTCAAGGCAACTAAAGAGCCTCAGAGTTTGTGAAAGCAAGACACCAGGCAGGAATGCCAACAGAGTGGGGGACAGCCCCCATGGCAGGAAGAAGCTGCCTCAGAGGCCACTGTGAAATGTCAGAGATGTCAAGGAGTGCTAAACAGGGCACCAGGGAGCATGTGCAGAGGTCAAGGTTGCAAGTTTCCTAAAGACAGCACAGAGCCCCATGGTGTAAAGGTCTTTGTTCTTTCAGGAATCTTGATGCAAATGAGGAATAGTGTGGTGCACAGTGAATGAGAAGGTGTAACAATATTTTGCATATTACAGTATACATCAATTTGAGGTGTGGGGGGTTTGTATTTATTAAGATAGGCCATACCAATACACCAGTGGAGGGACAATTGAATACTGTGGACCTAGACTGTCAGAGGAACTTGCCTCATAGGCTGAGAAGCAGAGAGATTAACTTGGGTTTCTGCACAGAGAGGCTTAAGCTAAGTGAAGTGGGTCACCTTCAAAAAGCAATGTGGACCCTTCATGCTACTGGCAGTTTTTGACATTCATTTTTAAGAGAAGGAGATTATTATTACTAGAAAATCACTGGCAACCATTACTATTCAGAATTCCAACCATTTATTATCCATTATGTATCCATTACTATTCCACAGAACCACTGTTTGTCATATGTTATTAGCATAATAGCCCATAATGGGCTTTGCTTCTTTGACACTGTTATAACTGCCATGATTCACAATGTCAATATTCCAACAGAGAAAGCATTACATATATTGAAACAATGCATTATTTCAATTATTCCAATATTATAGCACTTAGTCAAGCATATAGCTACCATATTACTTATTAAAGGTTTATTAGTAATAGAGAAGCACCAATTAAACCAATTTTCCACATGGTGTTATAAATAGCTATTATTTTTCAAAGAAATATGTAGAGGGCATCTAGTTAATGCCAAAGATTAATGCATATTTATTTTCATAAGTAATAAGTAATTAATAGTAAATAATAATTTACTAGCAGTAAATAACCTATCTGTAAATTTTTTCATGGACAGCTCACATTCATTCATTCATTCAGCAATAATATTTATTTGGCACCTATAGAATGCCAGGTACTGCCTATAGGTACTGGGATAACAAGAGTACTTGGGTAGCCCAGCCAGCATGGCTCAGTGTCTGAGCATCGACCTATAGACCAGAAGGTAACAGTTCAATTCCTGGTCAGGGCATGTGCCTGGATTGTGGGCTCAGTCCCTACCTAGTAGGGGGCATGCCGGGAGCAGTAGATCAATGATTCTCTCTCATCATTGATGGTTTCTTTCTTTCTCTCTCTCTCTCTCTCTCTCTCTCTCTCTCTCTCTCCCTCCCTCCCTCCCCCCTCCTTCCCTTTCTCCCTCCCTCTCTAAAACCAATACAGAGAGGAGAACCAAGATGGCGGCATAGGTTAACGCCGGAGATTGCTGCCTCGAACAACCAATTCAAGGGTACACCTGAAAGACGGAACGGACATCATCCAGAACCACAGGAAGGCTGGCTGAGTGGAAATTCTACAACTAGGAGGAAAGAGAATATCATACCCAGACTCAGAGGAGGCGCAGTGCTGAAGTGAAATACTGAGGTGCGGAGTGCAATGAGGAGAGGGCTGGCGGCAGAGGGTGTGGTTGTTGTTTTCAATCCGGAGGGAGTCTCAGACTCTGAGCTCCAGATCCAGGCGAGTCTCTAGGGACCCAGACTCAAAAGGGAGAAGCGGGACTATCTGGCTTCGGTCAGAACTCGAAGGCAGCTTTCTCTCCGAGGTTTGCAGCGGTTGCTGGGACTCTGTGAGGCAGAGCCCCTAGGGATGAAACTGAGAGCAGCCATAACTGCTCGCTCCGCCCGCCCTGTTTGATCCCTTGCGACCCGCCCCGCCCAAGCCCTGCACAGAGCCATTTGCCAGATAGCCTCAGACAAAGGCTAGATTAGCACCTCCCTAGAGGACAGAAGTTTTCCTACTGCAGACACAGCTGACTCTCACAGCCAGTTGGCCTGGAGGTCAAATCCCCCCAGTATTAACTACAACAATCAAGGCTTAACTACAACAAGACTGCGCACAAAGACCAGTAGGGGGTGCACCAAGAAAGCATAAAAAAATGCGGAAACAAAGAAACAGGACAAAATTGTCCATGGAGGATATAGAGTTCAGAACCACACTTTTAAGGTCTCTCAAGAACTGTCTAGAAGCTGCCGATAAACTTAATGAGATCTATAAGAAATCTAATGAGACCCTCGATGTTATGATAAAGAACCAACTAGAAATTAAGCATACACTGACTGAAATAAAGAATACTATACAGACTCCCTACAGCAGACCAGAGGAGTGCAAGAATCAAGTCAAAGATTTGAAATGCGAAGAAGCAAAAAACACCCAACTGGAAAAGCAAAATGAAAAAAGAATCTGAAAATACGAAGATAGTGTAAGGAGCCTCTGGGACAGCTTCAAGTGTACCAACATCAGAATTATAGGGGTACTAGGAGATGAGAGAGACCAAGATATTAAAAACCTATTTGAAGAAATAATGACAGAAAACTTCCCCCACCTGGTGAAAGAAATAGACTTACAGGTCCAGGAAGCGCAGAGAACCCCAAACAAAAGGAATCCAAAGAGGACCACATCAAGACACATCATAATTAAAATGCCAAGAGCAAAAGACAAAGAGAAAATCCTAAAAGCAGCAAGAGAAAGAAACTCGGTTACCTACAAGGGAATACCCATACGACTGTCAGCTGATTTCTCAACAGAAACTTTGCAGGCCAGAAGGGAATGGCAAGAAATATTCAAAGTGATGAATACCAAGAACCTACACCCAAGATTACTTTATCCAGCAAAGCTATCATTCAGAATTGAAGGTCAGATAAAGAGCTTCACAGATAAGGAAAAGCTAAAGGAGTTCATCACCACCAAACCAGTATTATATGAAATGCTGAAAGGTATCCTTTAAGAAGAGGAAGAAGAAGAAAAAAGTAGAGATACAAATTATGAACAACAAACATGCATCTATCAACAAGTGAATCTAAGAATCAAGTGAACAAATAATCTGGTGATCATAATAGAATCAGGGACATAGAAAGGGAATGGACTATTCTTGGGGGGGAAAGGGGTGTGGGAGATGCGGGAAGAGACTGGACAAAAATCGTGCACCTATGGATGAGGACAGTGGGTGGGGAGTGAGGGCGGAGGGTGGGGCGGGAACTGGGAGGAGGGGAGTTATGGGGGGAAAAAGAGGAACAAATGTAATAATCTGAACAATAAAGATTTAATTAAAAAAAATAAAACCAATACAAATATATTTTAAAACAATTTGTAATTGCTTTCGTTTGAAAAAATAAAGAGTTCTTGGGTAATCAAGAGAGAAAAGTGTATATTCCATTAGCTTACTTTCTGGTGGCTAAAAAGATGATGAAAACAAACAAACAAATATGTAATCACAACCATAAAATAACTGTAAGTCCAATGATAAAAATTAAATTAATATAAGAGGAGGGTGAACTGCTATAGATAAGAGCAGGAATAATGCTCCCATTGCAGGAAGTAAAACTTCTGAGTGTGTGTGCTCAGACATTAATAGAAGATACTTTGTATTTTTTCTATCTCTCCAGTGAATGGGAAGCAAAGTTATGAGAGGAGAAGCAAGAGAAGGGTGAGAGGAAAGAGGATGTGTGGAACAGTCTTCCTGTAGAATGGGAACAAGAATTTGTTTGGTAAATTCAGTAAAACTACAGGAAGGGACTTAGGGCTTGCTTGAACATTTGTGGAGAAACATTTAAAATTTGAGTCCTCTGAATAGCTCTTTGTTTTTCTCCAGCCACAGGGTTCAATTTGGCCTCACTGAGAAATTTGTTAACAGGCAACTATTTGAGAAGGGACAAGAATTACACACCTAGTGAAGTAAAGGACTATAGAAGGACACTTGAAGCAGACTGAGAAGACAGCCCACTCAGAAAAGAGACAATGAAACATGCAACAGACCAACCTATTTCAGAGGGGAGGGAGTGGGGCAGGATGAGATTAGCCAATAAACTTATATGCATACTAGAGGCCTGGTGCATGAAAATCCATGCACTCGAGGTGGGGAGGGAATCCCTTAGCCCAGCCTGCCCCCTCTCACAGTCCAGGAGCCCTCAGGGGATGTCCTACTGATGGCTTAGGCCCACGGGGAGTGGGGATGTCCTACTGAGCCGCAGTCTGTCCTCCCTCTGCAGGAGGTGACCAGGCCGATCAGGGGAAGGTACCACCCCCATCACTCTGCTGCTGCTGCCACTGCAGGCCCTCGCAGCCGCAGCGGCTGCCTGCCCTCCTTGGCCTTCACAGCCACTGAGGCTTTGTCTGGAAGGACGTACAGAAGATGTCTGGTCTATCTGGTCTAATTAGCATATTACCCTTTTATTAGTATAGATATGCTTGGCCCACAGATGGACAGATGGTATTTTGGGAAAGACCTGGAGAGGCAGCAGGGTGAAGGGGATCAAGGGGGAAAAAAGGAGACATCTGTAATACTTTCAATAATAAAGATAACTACAAAAAAAAGGAGGAAAACCAATGCAGTTACTCAGCACTTGTAGAAAAAACATAATATCTGCTCTATTAAAGGTTTTTTACTCAAAACCTCTGAAGTCATTCCACAAACCTGAATGGCCTTAAAAGTATCTACATGTGGCTCATATGTATCAATACTGTACATATTTTCTTTAAACCCTGAAAAAAAAGATACTACCTACTAAGGGGCTCTCAGTGGCTTAACTGGGCTCAAGTTAGAGAGAGAGGGAGAGGGAGAGAGAGAGAGCGAGCTTAGCAGCCATTTCTGCACAGGGGCCTCTTTATACAAACCATACTTAGGGGAGAAGCCTGCAGGCCTCTGGCACTGAAATGACAGCCCCCACTGTGTTCCTGCCATCTGAGCCAGCCTTTACAAAGGAGTTTCTGGAATCATATTTCAACCAATAGGACTGAAACTTTCCCCATCTAATTGGAGCTGCACAGCTATATCCCCATCAGCACTTTCACTGAGCAATCAGAGTAGCTCCATTCTGACCAATCAGGGTAGTGCCTTTTGGACCAATCAAATTTCTGGGATTTGGAGTCCTCAGTTGCATGAGGATGGACCAATCAGAGGCCAGGCAGAGGGACTTCCATCTATATGTCAGCTCCCCTTTAGCTATGGGCGTGCACTTTCCCTTTCCACAAGACTGAAGACAATGTGCTCTGGCTGAACTGAAACACCAAAGATGTCTCACTGAAGCAGAGTGGGCAGACCAAAGCAGAGCAGAGCTGTCTGGCTGGAGAGGGGCCTCTCCCCAAGACTACCTAGCCACGATGCTTTTCCACAGCCTTGCTAATTCATAATCGAGCTATAACACTACTGAGCTGTTCCACAGCCATGCTGTATCACAATTGAGCTGTTTGCACTGAATAAAGTTTCCTCCTTCACTGCACCCCAAATTGGGGATTCTTGTTGGTGTTCAAATGGTGCCAATGACCATCTGTTGACAGATTTCACTGTCCATTTATAAATTTGGTACATTCACATAAAATGAAGCCAACTTCCATGTAGTAGGAAAAAAACCTATGTGCTGACATCACAGAGCAAAGCTTTGATGAACAGCCACACATATAAAATACAGAATTCTAGTATTTCCCTGATTCTATCATGCAAATCCACCCCTGTACCACACCCATGTACCACAATAGTGATTATAAAATCCAGATGTACCTTACAATCAATTTTAAGAACTTTGTCAGCTGCCAATTATAGAAAACAATAATGAAATAGCTTTCATTGTTTACATACACTCCACATGGAGTCCTGGGGTAGGCGGGGCGGGAAATACACCTCTAAGAACTAGTAAGTAGCAGGAAAAAACAGTAGATCCAGCTTAAGCTGTGGACCCTCATTTGCTGTTCCCTGTTTCCAACAGCTAAGCCCTGATATTTCCTACAGCCAAGCAACTTCCCAAGAGTCCTTTGCATACAGGTTCAAATACAGATCTTGGATAGACCAACTGCCCAAGGGGCTTCCAATGTAAACCAAAGATATGTATATACACATACACATATACATACATGATGCATATCCACATAATAAAACATTATATTTGAAGTCTCCTTTGTCTCCACATTATAGTAAATAAAGGCATTTGGTGTTTGGAAATGCAAATAAAACAAGGCCTGTTATATACTTTTTTAACAGGAGAAAAACTGTTCTTTCTGAGATGCCATCTGCCCCTCAGCTTCCTTACTCACAAAGCTTATTGTACTTTCAATGAGCGTTTATAGCACCTGATGTTTGTGCCATACATTCTATGCTGAACTGTAATTTCACCTATCTTCCCAACTAGTTTTGTGAGTTCCAAGTCTTAATCTCATCCTAGAACTGACAGTTGTTGGAATTTCTTGTCATTCAGTAAACAGAAGCTGTTTGTTACCTAGTAGGTCTCACCACTTTCACCTCTTTTTAATAAGTATCTCAACTTTATCTAATACTACTGCAATAGGCAGAATAATGGTTCCCAAAGTTGCCCACATCTTAACCCCTGACACCTGTGAAAATGTTACCTTACATGGCTGGAGGGGTTTCGCAAGTGTGAGATTAAGTCAATGATCTTGAGACAGGGGATATTATCCTAGGTTACCCGGCAGGTCCAAGGTTATTACAATGGTCCTTATTAGTGAGAGGCAGGCATGTCAGAGAGAGGTGTGAAGATGCCTCACTGCTGGCTTTGAGTCTGGAGAAAGGGGCCATGCCTCAAGGAATAGAGGTGACCTCTGGAAGCAGGAAAAGGCTAGGAAACCAGTTCTCCCCCAGAGCTTCTAAAAAGGAACACAGCCCTGCTGACACCTTTATTTTAGACCAGTTGACACTTCTGGGCTAAAGAACTGTAACATTACAAATTTGTGTTATTTTAAACCACCAATTGTGTGATGATTCGTTACAGTAGCAAAAGGAAAATAATATAACTACATTTTAGCAATAGATTAATATGATGTAAGGATCTACTCATTCCCTTCTCACCGAAGAATCTCCTCTCCATGAGTCTACAACCTTTTCCTATATCACAAGAAATGGCATAGACTTTGGAACAGTTTATTCCGGGGTGTTTTCATTCACTTATTAATTTTTGATAGGTATTTTTCCAGTGGTAAAAATAGAATGCCTATAAAGCAGAATGTGAGAAAAGATGATGTTCCACATAATTAGCTAAGTATCAATATTAGTAAGGGCATTTGGAAATGTCAAAACTGCAGCTGGTCAGAAATAGTCCACGTCTGTGCGGGAAAATACTAGTAGAGAATGTACATGTCTCTCCAGAGCTAAGAAAAATCCAACAGACTCACTTGTTGGCTCTGAAATAAGAAGGGGAGTCCATACTGCACTATCTGCCTGAAGGTGCCGGAAACCAGAGGCTTCGTTACCACAGCAAGCAAGGGTCATGCTTTCTGAGTAAACATAGAGCTTCCAATGAAGTGACAAGAGTAAAGGGATCACATCCACACTCAAAAGTCCTTTAACCCTTGAAACACAAATGTCATTTAGTGCTTGTATACACATGTCTGTGCATTTTGCAGCAGAGCAATCTGTAGCATTGCTCAGACACTGAAAGAAATACGTAACCCTAAAATAAGGGTTAAGCATAACTAGTGCTACAACAGCGTCATCTTTTATTGAAGAAGTTTCTACACAGACAGTGTTCTGCATGGGAAACTGTGAAATGTTCTATTTCTATTCTATCTAGTGCATGACTAAACCGATGCCTCCAGCCAAATAATCCTGTCAGAACCTCATGAGATCAGACCGGGAGAGGAGGGCTGCGTGAGGATTACCTAAGGAGTGCTGGCAGTGGCTCCAGACGGGAGGACCTGACTCACCGCCAAGGCAGTGTTTCACTGCTGTGCTATTGAGCCTCTGTTTCTGTCCTGGATCTACTGACTTTAATAAAAATGGAAAAGGTAAGTCTCCACTTACATTTCTTGGAGAACACAACCCAAAGCCAGAAAAGCCTACTCTGAAAGATTATACATCATATCAGGGCTTGAGTGCATTCACACAGAAAATCAAACAGATTGTGATAAATACTAGAAAAAATGTATTTTTTAATACATTCTAGAAGCTGTTGATTACATAGTAAGTCTCATTTCTTTGAATATCTAAAATAAAGCTACAATTAAAAATAAATGTAGCTTAGTTAAAAAATCAAATATTAGAAACAATAGAGCAAGGATACAAAACGACTTCTGCTAAGGGAACAACTTAATATGTTCATCTTGTAGTCTAACCAGTATCGCGTATCTATGAAAACAGGAGTTGGCCTATTATAGCCCACAGGCCAAACAGGATCCTACCAACCAGGAGGACCACCGCAAAGGCTAATGCGTACTGGTTAGAAAGAGTGGCAAGTAAGATGATATATTCCAGATTCTGCTCCATTTTTGACAGATAATTAAATTAAGACTCACAGGGTCAAGTGACTTTCTCAAAGTATTGTAACCTGACACAAGTCAATGAAAGCACAGCATTTATGACTTGTATTTGAACTTACTTATTTTTCCCAAACAAAAACTTCATACTTCTTAGTCTGAGTTAAAATTCCAAAGAGTTTCTAGTCATATAACTAGAAGACAACTTATTATGACAATTTCTCTTGGTCATGATGTTCTTATTTCATTTTGAAATGCCACAAATACACTCAGTTAATGCATTAAATATAAAAAGACTTGCTAAAGAGACCCAATTTATTAATGATTCAGTAGAACTTCCTAAAGCATCTATTTTAAATTCATTTATAATTCATTTCACAGCTTAGCTGCAGTTCCCACAGGGCAAATATTTATCAAATATTACTATTTTAAGTCCTCCCTTTATATTTATGTGTAGAATACATTTTTTCCAAGTACAAGATAAACATCCTAAAAGTATTCATCCATCTATTGTAACTTAATGTGCATTTTCTGATAAGGTGACAGTAATGGGCTTTCAGATATAACAGAGTACACTGTGCAGCCAGACAAAAGAGTAAGTATTAAATGTACTAACTGGCTGTAAATTTAACAACATGCACGCTGAGTCATTATAAATATTTATTAGAGAGTAACCATGGCAATTAATAAACACTGTAATCAACACAAGGGAAAATGGCATTTTAAAAACCTGCCACGGTAAGAAACATTTCACATGTCACTTACCAATGAAACATACATGACCAGATTAATATTTTCAATGTGAACATCAGAATATCTGTCCTGACTAGTACCAGTGGACTTACAAGAGCAAGAGTATAGAATATCTGGCACCAGGCTACTTCTGTTCCACACCGCAACACTGTAATTCATAGTCTCTAATTCCAATGGCTTATCACAGATATAGGGTAATTGCTAAAATGAGAGCTCACTGGCTTTGGAGTTAAAAATACCTCCGTTTGAACCCAGCTCTTCTATTACTCATTGTGAAACATTGGTAAAACTACTTAAATTACCCAGGCCAACTATAAAGAAGAAATAACCCTCCCTATACGAGTTGTTGTATAGCTAGACTTATTGTGGTGATTATTTGAATTATACTGTACACCTAAAACTAATATAATGTTAAAAGTCAATTGTACCTCAAAAAATAAATTAAGAAACAAATTTTGTTAAGAAAAGTTGCAATATATAGCATACTTAGTTAAATATCTGGAACAACACAAACATTCAGTAACTTGTTCTTCTTACTCTACGATTATTACTTCTGTGATTTGAGACTTACAACACCACATCCACTACTGATACTATATCTACCATAGCAACCTCTAAGTAACTGTCACTGCATCTTATTTCTCTTGGCCAAGATATTATTAGAGATCAAATGTTAACTGTAATAATTCAGATTCTTTGGATCTAAACTCATAAGGCCTACTAAATTGGCTAAAATTAAAAAAAGAAATAAAAACAGACAGTAACAAATGTTTATGAGGATGTGGAGAAATTGGAACCTTCATATACTGCTGGTAGAAGTGTACAATGATGCAGTCACTTTGGAAAACATTGTGGTAATTTCTTCAAATGTTAGTTACCATATAACCCACCAATTCCACTCTTAGATAAATTTCCAAGAGAAATGAAAATATACGTCCACACAAAAACATATATTCACCCAAATGTCTATCAGTAGTAAAAAGATAAACAAAATGTGGTACATTCTTACAATGAAATGCTACCCAAAAATAAAAAGTAATGAAGTACTGATATGTTAAAACAAGAATGGATCTTGAAAGCTTGCTAAATGAAAGACACCAGATACAAGAGGTTCCATATTATATGATTTTATTAATATGAAATGTTTAGAAAAGCAAATCCATAAAGACAGAAAATAGGTTAGTGATTTCAGGGACTAGATGTTGGTGTACAATGAAGAGTGGTTGCTAATGGGTATCAGCTTTCTTTTGCAAAGGAAGAAAATAATATTCTAAACTTAAATAGTTGTAATGGTTGCACAATTATTCTGGGAATATATTCAAAAGCAATGAATTTTATGATGTCTGAATTATATCTCAAAAAAGTTGTTATACTGAATAACCAACTGAAGACTAGTTGGAGAGAAGCCATATAAGCAAGTACTTACAAAGGAGGCCACATGGAGACTAGGAGATAAGGAGGCACAAGAGGGCTGGCTAGGCACTCATAGGCAGCAGTGCAAGTACCGGAGGGATCTATCAGCTGTGAGAGGTTCCCTTTGAAAAGTGTGAGGTCTGAACCCCAGGCAGGGCTCTCCAGCCCAGAGCACCAGAACTGGGAAAGGAACTCATATAACATCTGGCTGTGAAAAGCAGTGGGGTTTCTGTCCACCAGGAAGAGATGGCTAGAAACGCAGTTATCCTCTTAAAAGGCCAACACACAAAATTTCCTTCATGACCACTCACCATTGGCTCCAATGGAGGGAGAGCAGAGCAGACTAGAGCTGAATGAGGAGAATCTGGGGTTGGTGCTTTTGGCAGAAAGCTGAAGGGTCAGCCACCAGGATCCCTGTTTCTGAATCATTCCCCCATAGTGCAGAAGCCATCTTTCTCAGGTAGAGCATTCCCCTCCATGGAGTATCAGCCTGGAGGGAAGCACTAGCACCACCCACTGGAATCCCCCTTGCCCCATCCTTTAGTAAGCCCTGCTGAGGAGTACAGCCCAAGCCTTTTTAAGTGACTGAGCCTAACAGACAGCTTGCATGCAGAGGAGAATCTCTGGGTGCATTGAGACTTTTGCTGAGCTGTCCCTGGGCCTGATGCTAGTAAAAGCTGGCCTTGAGGCACAACTTGGTCCTTTCCACAAGCACCCAGGCCCAGCAGAGGGAGCCCCAAGCTGTGGACCGCTAATAGCTCCAAACAGGTTAACCAGGGCCAGCATCTGACATTGGCCTTCACTAGAGTCCCTCCAAAGAGGCTCAGACCCAATACACCCAATGGCCAGCTTCAGACAACAATAGAGCAGGATCCAATAAGCTTCACAAGCAGCATATCCACAGGGAATTCTTGGCAGGCACCAAACCCTGTTTTGGCGAATTGCACTTCATGTGATCAGCGCCTACGCAGCAGGTTGCACTCTGTGTTGGGGGTTGAACCTCACAGTCAGCTAGCCTGAGGGTTGATTCAATGCACAAACAGGCCAATAATAATCAAGACTCAGTTACAACTGGAGGGCCCACATCACATGTATAAAGGTCATTCTTAGAGCACCCAACTCAGGTGAACAGAGAGACTGCACCACTTGGTCCCACAGGTTACCCTCTACATAAGGCCACCTACCAAGACTGGGACTCCTAGCAGATCATAATTCAAATGGCAAAAGATAAAGCCAAATAAAGAATCTTAAAAGCCACAAGAGAAAGGCAATCAGTAACCTACAAGGGAGATTCCATAAGACTGTCAGCTGATTGCTCATTAGAAACATTTCAGGCCCGAAGGGACTGGCATGAAATACTCAAAGTGATGAAAAGCAAGAACCTACAACCAAGGCTACTTTATCCAACAGGATTATCATTTAAAACTGGGGGGAAAAAGAGGTTTCTAGACAAGAAAAAGCTAAAGGTGCTTGTTACCACCAAACCAGTATTACAAGAAATGTTAAAGGGCTTGCTTGAAGAAGAAGAACAAGAACAAGAAGGAGAAGAAGAAGACAACAACAACAGAGGAACATAGTTAAAAACTAAAATGCCCGCCCCACCCAATTTACAACCCCACACAAGTTGTGTGCAGCGGCACATATGAATTGCCCATCCTTTCGCAGCCTAACCTAACAAACTGCAGCTGGGTCAGAGAGCTCCAAAATTTCCAAACCCCAAACAAAGAGGAGAAATCTGCATATCTCGCTGTAGCTCTTGCTGGGTGGACTCAGGCAGTGGCTGACTTTGCACCTCCTTGGAGATCCAGGAACCAGTGTACCCAGTGGTCAGATACCAGATTTCAACTCCGCACCTCTATAAGTGACACACTTAAGAGGCAGACTCAGTGAGCACCAAAGCCCCACTGAAGCAAATCCTGCCCCATAAGTGTGTCTCCAGCAAAGCAGCTCTCCCACTGTAGTCCCGGCTGGTCACCACAGACAATTAGCCTGGAGGTCAATTCCTCCCAGTGATGCCAACTGCAATCAAGGCTTAACTACAATAAGACTGTGCTCACAGCCCACAAAGGGGTGCACCAAGAGTGTCCACCTCAGGTGATTAGGGAGGCTGAGCCACTGGGCCCAATAGGACACCTATCACACAAAGCCACTCTATCAACAAAGGGAAGCAGCCAAAATGCAGAGACAAAGAATCGTGTCAAAATTAAAAGAAATGGAGAAAAGCAAACTATGGGATATACAGTTCAAAAACAGTTAAAAGGTTACTCAAGAATCTTCTACAAACCTCCGAGAAACCTAGTGAGACCTCTTAGGAACTTAGTGAGACCTTCAAGGATCTTAATGAGAATGTCAAAAAAAATGGAAAAGGGCCAGTCAGAAATTAAGCATACACTGACTGAAATAAAGAATAATATACAGAAATTCAACAGTAGACTAGAGGATCCCAAGAATCAAATCAAAGATTTGAAATACGAGGAAGCAAAAAATACCCATTTGGAAAAGCAAAAAGAAAAAAGGATCCAAAAATATGAAGATAGTGTAAGGAGCCTCTGGGACAACTGCAAATGTACCAACATCCGAATTATGGGGGTGCCAGAAGAAGGGAGAGAGCAAGATATTGAAAACCTATTAGAAGAAATAATGACAGAAAACTTCCCTTACCTGGTTAAAGAAATAGACTTACAAGTCCAGGAAGCGATGAGAACCCCAAATAAGAGGAATCCAAAGAGGACCACACCAAGACACATCATAATTAAAATGCCAAGGGCAAAAGACAAAGAGAGAATCTTAAAAGCAGCAAGAGAAAAATAGTTACCTACAAGGGAGTACCCATACGACTGTCAGCTGATTTCTCAACAGAAACTTTGCAGGCCAGAAGGGAGTGGCAAGAAATATTCAAAGTGATGAATGCCAAGAACCTACAACCAAGATTACTCTACCCAGCAAAGCTATCATTTAGAATTAAAGGTCAGATAAAGAGCTTCACTGACAAGAAAAAGCTAAAGGAGTTCATCACCACCAAACCAGAATTATATGAAATGCTGAAGGATATTCTTTAAGAAAAGGGAGCAGAAGAAAAAGGTAAAGATAAAGATTATGAACAAAAAAGTGACAACAAATACATATCTATCAACAAGTGAATCTAAAAATTAAGACAATAAAAAATCTAATGAACAGAATAAACTGTTGAATATAATAGAAGCAGAGGCATAGAAAGAGAGTGGACTGACAATTCTCAGGGGGAAGGGGGTGGGAGGGGTATGGGAAGACATTGGACAAAAATCTTACACCTATGGATGAGGACAGTGGCGGGGGGTAAGGGCATGGGGTGGGGTGGGAATCGGGTGGAGGGGAGCTATGGGGGGGGGGAAAGAGGAACATCTGTAATAATCTGAACAATAAAGATTTATTAAAAAGAAACTAAAATGGCAATAAATACATGCCTATTAGTAATAACTTTAAAAGTAAATGGCTAAATGCTCCAATTAAAAGAAATAAGGTAACTGACTAGGTAAGAACACAACACCCATGTATACACTGTCTTCAAGATACATTCTAAAAGTAAAAGGATGGAAAAAGGTATTTTATGCAAGTGGAAAGCAAAAACAAAAGTTGGGGTAGCAATACTTATATCTGACAAAACAGACTTCAAAACAAAGGCTATAGTAAGAGACAACGAAGTACACTAAACAATAATAAAGGGAACAATCCAACAAGAGGATATAACACTTGTAAACATTTATGCACCCAATATAGAATCACCTAAATATGTAAAGCAAATATTAATGGACATAAGAGGAGAGATTTACAGTAATACAGTTATGGTAGGGGATTTTAACATCCCATTGTCATCAATGGATAAATCGTCCAGATAGACAGCAAATAAACAAAGAGACAGCAGCCTTAAATAACATACTAGATCAAATGTATTTTTGATATCTTCACATCATTTCACCCCAAAGCAGTAGAATATACCTTCTTTTTAAGTGGCCATGGGACGTTTTCTAGAATAGACCACATGTTAGGACACAAAACAGGTGTCAATACATTTTAGAAGGTTAAAATCATTTCAAGCAACTTCTCTGACCATAATGCTATGAAAAACAGAAAAACACACAAAGATATGGAGGATGAATAACATGTTACTAAACAATGAATGGGTTAACAATGAGATAAAGGAAGAAATCAAAAGCTTTTTGAAAACAAATGAAAATGAGAACACAACAACCTAAAATCTTAGCTTCCAAAACGAAACCAGGAAGAATCAGAGAATCTGGACAGACAGATTACAACTAAGAAACTGAGGCAGTAATCAAAAAACTCAAAACAAATAAAAGCCCTGAACTAGATGGCTTTACAGGTGAATTTTATTAAACATTCAAAGAACTAATGCCCATGCTTCTATTCCAAACTATTCCAAATAGGCTGTTATAAAAACAATTAATCAAGCATATAAGGGCAACTACATATTTGGAGAATGGCAGAAAGGAATTAAGGCCATCTTTACTGGATCTGCTAAACTCTGCCAGGAAGTGTCAGTACCACACACAAACCTCCAGGCAGGATCAGCAATGCAGTTCAGCACAATAGACAAAGTAGGTGCAGTTATGAATGAATTCTACTCCCCATCCTAGACACCTGCTGTCTCACTCTGAAGTGAGATATTTACAATAAAAATTAGAACATAAGAGCAGAAGGAACAGGAAGACTATAAGCTCTAGAATTGAAAACCTCTGCTTGAAAGCTAGGGTTTAAAATGTTGTTCTCCCATACACTAGCTTGTGACCTTGGACCAATTACTTAACTTCTCTGGGCTTCACTGTCCTCATCTACAAAATGGGTATAATAATAGTACGTATGTCACACAATATTGTTGGACAGACTGACTCTACTCTCAACAAACACTGCCATGCTGCGTAATCATATGCTCAGATTAGCATTCCCCAAGGAAATTCCAAACTCTATGCCTTGTTCACAAAGTACTCTGTATTTTTCTCCTTCACCATCTACTGATGACATGTAGCTACATGAGACTCCTTCAGGAACACACAAAATAAAGGTACCCAGGGAGAGTAGCATAGGGCATTTGCCCTAAAAATAGAAGTTATTCCAAAAAAAGCTGTGATGAAATAGAATTAATCAAACATATAAGGGCAACTACATATTTGGGGAATTGCAGAAAGGAATTAAGTCAGTCTTTACTGGATCTGCTATGCTAGGTACAGTGAAGTGCCTCTAAAGAGTCAGGCACAGTTTCAGGTATTTGACATGCATCACTTCACTGAATTTTATCAACAAGCTTATGAGGTAGGCATTATTAACCTCATCAATTTATACATAAGGAATATTCAAATAAGTTGTGTAACCACCAAGTTAATATCACAGTTAAGTAAGAGTGAGACCTGGAGTTCAAAACCAGATAAGTTTATCCAATGGCACTTGCCAGTACACTATGTTGAATTAGATTTCCAATGTAAGAGTAATTAAGAAAGAAATTAAAAATGTGGTAAGGGTACTTTTTTTACTAACATGATCAATTCATGCAATCAAATAGCAGGATACCAAAATACATGCAATGTCATTTACTCCTTCATTCACTTATTTACTAATTCACAAGTATATCAAGCATCTATTATGTGCCAGTGATAAAAATAGTATTTGAAAGATACTTAAAACTTTAAAAGAGAAAACTATGAAATACGACCAATATACTAATAAAGTAATAGAGGAATGTACAGGCAAAGAGGAGACAAGAAAAGCATTAGTTGCTTTCCCAATAGCCCCATATACTACCTTAACCCTCCTTAAACAAGAATTCACGGAAAAAACCTGATGCTCATTTTCATTGCCTTTTTCTTTTTGGGAAAACTGATGTTTGGAAGTTTAAGCCATACTGCTAAATCTTCTCTGCAGTTTGTTCTATTAAGAAAATTGTTCTCCCACAATCATTTCTCCTCTTCCTTGTGGAGTAGGACAACCATTTACCCAACTGCAGGACTGACTAGGGATGGGTAGAGCGTGAAGACTTTAAGGCAGGGTCTCCTAGAGATGAGCTGCGAGAGGCCAGAAGCTGCTTGTATTCCACAAGCCCTAAGGCATCTATGTCCATTCAAGGTTGATATATTCTGACAGACCAAATGGTAGGTGGAAGCAATTCATTTCACATTTTATGAAACGTAAAAAAGAAAGAAAACTCAGCAAGTCTAAACATCAAATCCAAATAGGGATGCATTAGAATCCCTCTCAAAGTCAGTCATGTCTGATCTATGGATTTACCATATCACAGGACACCTCAGCTGGAAATCTCTCTACCCAAAGCCATTTGACTAAAAATGAAGTCAGCCAAAGTTATTCTTCTATTGTGCTAAGAAATCAGAGCCTCTGTAGCCTGCATGCCAGGACACATGAGAGGAAATGCCAGTGTAATCTATACTAATAAAAGAGAAAAATGGTAATTGGCGTACGACGATACCCTTTTCATTGGCTAATAAGCGCTATATGCAAATTAACTGCCAACTAAGCTTGGCAGTTAACTGCCAACAAGATGGCGGTTAATTTGCATATGTAGGCACAATGCAGGGAGGCAAAAGGGAAAGCAGGAAGAAGCCCCCTGCCACTGACAGTGATCGGAAATCCAGGGGGGAGCTAAGAGCTGGGGGGCAGGGCCGCCTTTGCCCTGCCCCCCAGCCATGATCAGAGAATCAGGTGCCTTTTCCGCCCTGGCCAGTGATAGCAGGAAGTAGGGGTGGAGCCAGCGATGGGAGCTGGGCACGGTCGAAGCTGGCAGTCCCGGGATCTAGGGGTCCCTTGCCTGGGCCTAAAGCGAAGCCCACGATGGGCCTAAAGCGGGGCCGCTGCAGCTGTGGGTCCCCGCTGCCCGGGCCGGACGCCTCAGCCAGAGGCTTCCTGCAGGGGCAGGGGTGGAGCCCGCGCAATCGCGGCACCCCCCGCTGCCACTGCAGGTCCCCGCTGCCCGGGCCGGACACCTAGGCCAGGGGCGTCAGGCCTGGGCAAGGGGCCGATCCTGCGATTGGAGGGTGATGGGGGTCAACACCTGAGGGCTTCCCAGTATGTGAGAGGGGGCAGGCTAGGCTGAGGGGCACTCCCCCCACACACACACCCAGTGCAGAAATTTCATGCACCGGGCCCCTAGTAATGTAATAATCTAAAATGTGTACCTTTAGTCTTTGGTCATCAACAGCTATAATCGTAGCAACTCGAATTAACCTGGGGTTTCGTTTATCCACAACTTCAAGTTTCATATTTGGCAGAAAACCATGAGGCGACCGCTGAAACATTACAAGTGCAATAAGTCATGCAAATTTCAACTATTCAGTTAAGCTATTAAATTTTTCCTAAAATATTATTGTTCTAGTTTTATATTCAGTCTTTAGTACGATGGAATTAGTTTTAAGAGAACATAGGACTTTATGCATGTTATTTTATCCAGTTTCATAAAAACCTGTGAGAAGAGAAATGATTTTTGGTCATTTTCAAGACAGCTAAAAAGACAAATAATTCATTAATGATCACATCAAGGTTGTAAAACAGTGGTTCTCAACCTTCTGGCCCTTTAAATACAGTTCCTCATGTTGTGACCCAACCAAAAAATTATTTTCGTTGCTACTTCATAACTGTAATGTTGCTACTGTTATGAATCGTAATGTAAATATCTGATACGCAGGATGGTCTTAGGCGACCCCTGTGAAAGGGTCGTTCGACTGCCAAAGGGATCGCGACCCACAGGTTGAGAACCACTGTTCTAAAAGGATCTTATTACAGTTTATCCATTGGTTTACTTATTTTTTCCTTCTGAAATTAACCTTGTAAATTAAGAAATTGTTGACTATTCTCACTGCCCACTTTTTGAGTGTATGACCCAGAAGACAAAATTATTTAATTAGGAAAGATAACCATAATCTTTTATAAATCTAAATTTTGAAATAATATTTAGATAAAAGCTTCATAATTTCAAACTGGCAAACTATTATAAAATCATGCCACAATGTAATTTAAAGATATAACCTATACTTTTTTTTTTTTACCTTATCTGTAACATAAGCATGTTAAACTGTATTAATTTAAGTTTCTCCCAAGACTTAAAATGCCAGGGATCAGGAGTCTATAATGATGAACACTCAGGCAATAATAAAGAAAATGGAGTCAGAAAAATATACCAGGACATACACTGAAAATGAGGAAATTTAACAAAATCAAAGTCAAAAGACAACTCTGACAGTACTTATAGGTTGGCAAAAAGTTTCACTTGAAAGCTACTACACATAAAAGTGTTCGATTGACTTCATTGAAAATGTAAGTGCAGTGAACTTCTTAAGCCTAGAAATGGCGATAGGAAATAAAATCCTCATAATTTGTGAGTAATAAACTGTTAATCTTTCACAAGATCTGGTTTGTTTCTCTCCAGCTTTTGTGGAAGCATATTTTCTTTCTAAAATGCATTATTAAATCTAGTAAACAGAGTATATTGACTATGAGGAAGTCTCTGATCCCTGAAAATCATTCTGTTTCCCCCAAGGTCACTGGCCTGACAACCCAGGGATTGTTTGTACTGCAGATGTTAAAGCTTGAGGTGAATCCATAATAACCCAAGTTGCCTTCTTAGCTAATTTTTTTCATAATTTTTTATTTTCTTGTAATTTTCCTTTTGGAAAACTAAAATGAATTTTTGACAGAAAGCAAGAGAGAGGAAGACTAAAAGCAACTCGTATTTTTGCTAAGCATATTTTTAGAATTCTTAAAATCCTCTCTAACAGTTCAGAACTTCTAGCCTTCTTAATTTAATCATACCTCTCTCCGCCAAATTTTGCCTATTTTAAGAAAATTTAAAACAAAATAAAACAACCTTAGCCAGTTTGGCTCAGTAGATAGAGCATCAGCCTGTGAGCTGAAGGGTCCCGGGATCAATTCCAGGCAAGGGCACATGCTCGGGTTGCAGGCTCGATCCCCATGTTTCTATCTTACTCTCTCTTTACCTTCCTCTCTAAAATCAATATATATGTGTGTGTATATATATGTGTGTGTGTGTGTGTGTGTGTGTGTGTGTGTGTGTGTATGAAACAACATTTTGTTTTAAACCCTTTTTGATTCCTAGAAAACTTTCAGTAAATGGAATCATATGTAGAAACTCACTATATAAAATTCTGATTAAAGACGAGTTGGGGAGCCTGGAGCAAACCATTAGGGTTGAAAGAGAACAACATTTGAAAACTACTGGTGTAGAACATAAATATTTCTAACTATACTATCAAAGCACTATCTTTTACAAAGTAATTTATACTTTGGTCAATCCTGAAATAAATTCAAATTTGACCTTTAAATAATTAGTATTCTAACCAATGCTATAAGCACTATTTCCCTCAAAATGGATAAAACTGTAATGCTCAGGCTACAAACAATTCCTATTTTACTAAGGCACCATTGACATTGAAACAACTCCAAGACATGAAAGTTGTGGACTTATAGAACCGGAAATGAAGGACTTGCTCATCAGAGGTTGATGAGGAGCTTTCAATATCACTAGTGTAGGATTCCTGTGTTTTTCAAGCTGGGGAATTATCACCTATATTTATGCACAGGAACAACAGTAAATGAGTCGTCTCCCTTGCATTTTTAAATAAAAGCAAGGCAGATTGGTCATGAAAATAACACGAGTTTAAAAAAGGATATACTAGAATAACTTAAAACTGCCAAATAAAGGCATGACTCAACATGGACATTATTTAAAGTTGAGAATGTATATGGATACAAACTTACCATTTTAAATACTTTGGCAGGAACTGCACTAGTTTGAGTAGCTTCCAGATATTCTGCCCAGGAAAAATTTTCTGGATCAGGATAACCTGAAAAATACATATAAATATCTAAAGATTACTCATTGATATTTTGATTCCCTTATACTATAAGACATTTGATAATCATAACACCTACTGTTATTTGAATGCTCACAATTTAGCCTCTCTGCTAAGAACATCACATGTATTACCTAACATAAGCCTATGAGAACCTCTGAGAGGGCTTTTTTGACTCACTAAAGTACAAGAGCATTCATTTACTGGTTCATTCATTCACTCAACAAGGATAAGCAGGTTGGCCAAGATCAAATGGGGATATGAGTACTTGGCAGAGCCAGCTCACACCCAGATAGCCTCCTCACAAATTTTAAAAAACTCACAAGCAGAGTCTAATGTCAAAGCATGAACTTAATATAGAATCTCTCCAATAATGCTGCATCTATTTGGTTTTGTAATTATAATCTCCCAGGTTTGCTATTATTACTTTGATTTAAAATATATATATTGGTAAAACATGGTATAAAACACTCTATATTTTTAAAAATTTCCATCTAATTGGGTTTTTTGTTTTTCTATGTTGGTGTTATTTTATTCCTAATTACATTTGCCAGAGGACTGTCAAACTTGTGTGTAATTTTTTTCCTTTTAAGAAATAAGTACTTAGATTTATTCATCAGTTCTATTATTTTCTTTTGTCTCTTCTAATTATCTCATTTGCTGATTTTATTCTTACGCTTTCCTTCCTCTTATTTCCCTTAGGTCTGTTTTATACTTGTCTTGCCAAATTGAACTGTAATAGAATTTTTTCTTTTTTTAAATAATAGGGACACTTAAGACTATGAACTAGTCACCATTGTCCCTGAATACAGCTTTAGACCTCTAGACAAACTTTCACAAAATACTTATTTTTCTTTTACCTTCTGAAAACTAATTATATTTACAACAAGATGCCATATTTGTTACTTGGTCATCACTCAGGTCTGAAAGCACATGGAGAACTCTTTGAACTACAGTATGGACTCTCATTATCTCAGGCACTTGTCAAAGAGCTCATTTTGTAACTGATTATTTTAAAATAAGGCCGAAATGAAGAATATTCAGAATAGACTAAGGAAACAGAGTCTCTTCTATGTCTAGTGAGATCACCAAAAAACAACCACCAACCTGTCTACATGGCTGAGCTCTGAGCAGAATTGCCTTTGAAAAGCGCATGGCACCTACCTAATATAACCCAACATTTGGTAACTGGCAGGCATTTGCAATGGGGGATTCTCTCTCTCTCTCTCTCTCTCTCTCTCTCTTTCTCAATATCCAACATTATAGAAAAACACACTGGTTATTTTGCTTCTAATTTTCTCTCAATTTCACTAACTACATAACATTCCACTGAGTAATTGTTCCTCATGTTGTCCTTTTTGTTCTTTGTTATATCCTCAGCTCCTAGCTGTGCCTCACACTTAGCAGGCACTTATTAATATCTGTTCAATTAATTAATTAGTAATTTATAATTTTCTTTGAATTCCTACATTGCTTATGTCAACAGAATTTATAGGAAATTGCACAATGCCATTTGAAATATAGCAATTATTTGTGTTCCTAAAAAACCTTAATGGTTAATGTTATAATTAAATAAAATAGTTATACTATAAATTTTGCTAATGTAATTTTAGCTTTGTAAGATAATTATGAAGTAAAGTTAAATTGTCAAAACATTAATTCACTAAAATATTTCTGTTTGCTCATCAAACATCTAGAATATTTGATAAGCAAGTCCAGCCAATTTATGATTCTAGAAACCAATTGCTGTTGTTACTACAAAATATGTTTCATTAGTTCCCAAAGTATTAATTATTATAGCTTTATTCTGTGGAAATAAACTTGCATTTCACACTCATTCACAACAAGTCTGATTAGTAGAATTACAATTTAAAAATGTAGAAATAGCCGAAACCGGTTTGGCTCAGTGGATAGAGCGTCAGCCTGCGGACTGAAAGGTCCCAGGTTCGATTCCGGTCAAGGGCATGTACCTGGGTTGCGGGCACATCCCCAGTGGGAGATGTGCAAGAGGCACCTAATCGATGTTTCTCTCTCATCAATGTTTCTAACTCTCTATCTCTCTCCCTTCCACTCTGTAAAAAATCAATTATATATATATATATATATATATATATATATATATATATATATATATATATATATAATGTAGAAATAAGCATATACCTCTGTTACATTCTAAATTCCACAGAAATATCAATACAGGCAGTTTTAAGTAATTTTTTATCAATAGAGAAAATGCTGAATTAATTTTGACACAACACATCATGGAATATTATATAGTCTTTATAAAAAAAGAATTAGAACTATATTAAATGAGTTAAAAGAGATTTATTATAAGACATAGTTGAGCAAGATAAAATGAGATAGAAAAATATGTATAAATATAATCCCATTTTTATAGCATGAACAAATTTTAAAAGGACATGAACATATGGATGTATGAATGTGTATGTGTGCATGTACATGCAATTGTATAGGAATTAGCAAAATATGTATAGCATACAATGTCTAATGGTTCAAACGTTTTCCTTTTTCTCTTGGGAAAATAACTGAGCAGCTACATTTCCTGGACTCTTATTCCATGAAAGGAATAAGTAGAAACGATGTAATAAGCCACTTCAAGTTTGGCCCCTAAAGCCCTCTCCTGTGCCATCAGCAGCTCTTTTCCCAGCCTCAGACTTCATTGAAAGAGTCACAAGGACCTGGAAGAGACCCAGTTCCAGAATAATTGCATAGAGCAGAACCAACCCTTATCAACCATGACTGCCCTACTACAGGAGCAAGAAATTGATTCTTAATGTGTTCAGGCACTAAAATTTTGGATCAATTTGATATACTCATTAGCTCATGGTAATTAATATTTGAAATAATTCACCAGGTCCAAGGATTTTATTTGTTGGAAGATTTTTGATTACTAATTCAATCTGTATATATAAAGTATTTTATTTGAAATATTTTTAAAAAGAAATGTGATTTATTATATAGTTTTATATACTAGGACTTGTGGATAAAATGTAAGCAAAATAAATACAGTCCATGTAACACAATATTCATAGAAAATTTTACCAATAATTTGAGAAATCTGGTATTCTTTTAATTTTTATCTTTTACTTTTAAACTTTTAATATTGTTGTTAGAAGAAATAAACTTTATGGAGGGTAATATGGAAATATTTATCAAATGCTTAAATTTTTTTCTATATTCTCTAATCCAATAATTCCACATATATCCATAAAGAAATAGCAAATATATGTAACCATTTCTTTAAAAGGATGTCTTCCAACATTATTTAAAAACTGGAAAAATGGTAATGTTAAATACAAAGGAAAACCCTAAATAAACTGTGTTGGCTTCATAATATAAAGAAGTACACAGTCATTGGTAACTAGGTCCACAAAGACTATTTAAAGAAAATTATATTTTCAAATGAAATGGGGGAAAGGGTTATCAAAGCAGTATGAACGCTAAGATAACAATTATAATTTTTAAACATAAAGTTAAGTAAAGAGACAAAAATATTGAAAAATAAATGAAAATAATAATGGTAAACTCTAATGGTGGGATTATATTTAATTTATTCATTATAACATTTCATATTTTACACATTTCCTATCCTATCTAATAAAAGAGAAAAATGGTAATTGGCGTACAACGATACCCTTTTCATTGGCTAATCAGGGCTATATGCAAATTAACTGCCAACTAAGACTGGCAGTTAACTGCCAACATAGGCGCAATGCTGGGAGGCGAAAGGGGAAGGAGGGAAGAAGCTGCCTGCCGCTGACTGCAATCGGAAACCCAGGCGGCAGCCAAGAGCCAGAGAACCCAGCTGCCTTTGCTCGGAGAAGCCAGGCCTCCTTTGCCGGCTTCTGTGATAAGAGAACCTGGCTGCCTTTGCCTGCCCTGGGCCAGTAATGGGAGAAGCTGGGTGGGGCAGGGAAGAGGCGGATGTCTGCCTGGCTTCTCAGATCACTGATCACCAGTGATGTGAGAACACCCAGAGGCGGGGCCAGAGGCCAGGCTGCATAGCTGCCTGGGGACACCATCTGGACCCCAGGGGCGACGCAGCCAGGCCCCAGAAGGAGACCCAGGGCCTGGGGCTGAGTTGCAGCTGTGGTACGCAATCCAGTGCCTGGGCTGAGGAGACCCAGAAGGAGACCCAGGCGCCGGGGCTGTTTTTGCCGCTGGGGCACGCCATCCCGTCCGGGGGCGATACAGCCAGGCCCCAGAAGGAGACCCAGGCACCAGGGCTGTATCGCTGCTGGGGCACGCGATCCAGTACCTGGGCTGAGGAGACCCAGAAGGAGACCCAGGGGCCTCGCAAGAGGAGAGTCTCCATGGTCAGATGGCGTGGTGTCGGGACAGGAATAAAGACCCGAGGTGACTCAGATGCCTGGCCACAGGGTTAGACCAGCCAGCAGGGCCTTTCAGTTGGGACTGGGGTGGGGGTGGGGCGAGGGAGGCAAGCCGGAAATAGAGAACTACAACTCCCAGGAGGCTTAGCGGCCAGGGCCTGGGTGCCTGGCTGTGAAATCAGATGGGCTGTAGTTTCACAAGCCACTTTAAACTAGAGGCTTGCAAGGTTGGAAGTTCTGCGTCGGGAGCCAGGGAGAAATGGAGCTGGAGCAGAGAGAGGGGTCCATGGTAGCCATGGGCTTTGAGGAGTTCTCAGCACCTCCCGGCTGGGAGCTGGCGCTGCCTCCGCTGAAGGTGGTCACTTCCTGGAGAGCGAGCTTGAGACTGAAGTGGAGTTCGTGTCTGGGGGTCTGGGCAGCTCCAGCCTCCAGGAGCGAGACGAAGAGGAGGCGGCAGCCTGAGGCCAGCAAGGGCGGCGCCAACGGGAACTCAATCGCAGGAAGTACCAGGCGCTGGATCGGCGCTGCAGGGAGATTGAGCAGGCGAAGGAGCGGGTCCTGAACAGGCTCCATCAGATATAGAGGATAACATGGAGACTCCAGCAGGAGCGGAGGTTCCTCATGAAGGTGCTGGACTCCTACGGTGACAACTACCGGGCCAGCCAGTTCACCATCTTACTGGAGGACGAGGGCAGCCAGGGCAGAGACGCCCCCAACCCAGGCAACGCTGAGAACGAGCCTCCAGAGAAAGAGGGGCTGTCCCCGCCCAGGAGGACGCCAGCGCCCACAGAAGCCAGCAGCCCAGCCCCTGGCAAGGGGCCCAGCAGTTGGAAGAGGTGGCGAGTGCCATAGGAAGGGCACTGGGCAGGAGTCCCGCTGACTCCGGAGCTGGCCCCCGTGCAGATAAAGGTGGAGGAAGACTTTGGCTTCTAAGCCCTCGAGGCTCTGGACTTAAGTTGGGTTTCTCGGGGGCCAGACAAGCTGCTGGCCTACCCCACCCTAGCCAGCTCCCTCTTTGACTGACCCCCCAATAAATGGACCCAATGCAAAAAAAAAAAAGCTTACAGAGGCATGTTTATAGGATCAAATAGTATAAATATAGATGTAACAGGACAATAAAAAGAGAACCTGGCTATGATGATAACCTGAACGCTGCCTCTGTGTCATTCCTTCTTTGGGAACCCCTGGACCTGCTGGGGCTGGACCCTAACATTCCTCTTCTTATAAGGACTTCAGTGAGATGGGCTAAGGGTCCCACTGGAACTGCCACAATTTAATGTAATCCCCTCTTTAAAGATCTTATCTCCATATACAGGTACATTCTGAGGTTCTGGGGATTAGGATTTTAACATACATTTTGTTGATTACCCAAATCAGCCCTTAACAACCAGCATGTTTCAGAAAGTAGATTCCTACAGGGTTATTTACCAAACATTCAGAAGTATTTTTAAAAGAGCTAAGCCCCTCGCCCACCGTGTGGGCCCCTCCCAGCGAAGAGCGAAGGCCTGGGTTCCGGGCACCGGAGGAAAACTGGTGCCAGCAGCCAGGGGAAGGGGCCCCCAAGGGGCTCCAGATTGTGAGAGGGCACAGGGTGGGCTGAGGGACCCACCCGAGTGCACAAATTTTTGTGCACCGGGCCTCTAGTAGTTTTATAATAAGAAAAATACACAATTAATTTCTATTTTAAAGAAGTTTAACTATAAGATGTGCACTGCTTCATTCTTTATGTATAAGAATTCAATGGTAAAACAAAATTTAATTCACAAAGAGTAGAATTTAGTTGATCGAACACTCTTTATAGCAAAAGAGAATGCTATCCTTTTACACTGTGACTATAAAAAGTGTTGGGAATTCACTCTGTGTGAGATGCCTTGGGGAAACAGTGATATGATTTGCAATCAAGTTAAACAAGAGAACAAATAATGGTATCTTATGCTGCAGCGGCAGGATCACTCACTGATGGAATCACAGTAATATCCTATGGGGACTATGGTAGTAGAATGTCTACTTGAGGCACAGACACATAACATAAAACAATATTGCACATTGTATCAAATGGCTATAAAAACTGTCTCACACTTAGCAAAATATGCAAGTTTAATTTGTTTTCTCACTTGGAGTGGCTTTTTGTTATCACATTAAAATGCATTTACTGTAGAACATGGTATTTACAAGAAAAGAGTCTTATAAGGTCAAGAACCAAATTTATTTCCCTGGCCCATCAACTTGCAGAGCCCTCTAGACCATAAGAAATTCTGATTAAATAGCTTATTCATGTCTTCTTATTCAGTCACTTGCCAAATCAAGTAAGTAGCAATCCAAGTGGTCTACCTCTTCTTAACCCCATTCCCACAGCCCTGGTGAAGGTCTATACTCCTATTTTCACATACCATGAATCTCTTTAATGGTCTTTTACTCCCCTTTCTCATCTGGCCTACTACTGCCAAATAAATGCTCCCTAACCATGGTTGCAGCAGAGATTTCACTATCCCTTCTCATTCTCACTTTTAAAGATCTTTCATAAAATTCTTTTCCTACTAATTCCTTATCAATGCTCCAAAACAAAAGTGAAACCCATTTTGGTTTTGTGTATACTGTCATCTTGCTTTTGTGTATTCTGTCCCTTCTACCTAATATCCTCTTTGACCCCATATCGCAGTTAAAATTTTGCAGATCCTTCAAAGACTATTGCAAACACTGCTTCAAATACCAAGATGTCCACATATGAAGTTGAAATTTACTTCTCCCTCTCCTGTGTTCCCAGCCCTCTACTAAAAGTTTCCTTCCAACACAGGCAGAAACAGGACTTAAAGCAACATGATGAGGAGGAAACAGCAAAGAGTTCCTGAAGTCCACTAACAGGGCCTGCTACTAGTCCCCAACACACCACATGAGATGTCTGGGCCGGCTACCTGATCTCTCTGGACCTCAGTTCTTCAACTAGGAAATTGAAATAACTGACAACAATTCACAAAGTTGCCATAAACAGTTAAATATGTGAAGTCATATAGGACATTTAAGAAAAATGAGGTTCAAAACAAAAGTTCAAAATACACTAAATATGATGGCTATAAACAAAAGCACAAACAAGTGTTAGGAAGGATATAGAGAAAATGGAACCCTCACAACTGCTGGTGGGAATGTAAAATGGGGCACTTCCTGTGGTAGAGTCTAAAATACTGCTCCTACGTTTCTACCCTAGAGAACTGAAAACACGTTCACGCAAACACTTATACACAAAGGTTCCTTTTGTAACTTCAGCTAAAATTCCAGTAGATTGATTCTGAAGGAGCAGAAGCCCCAGCCATATTTGTTAGTCCTCTCTAGAAATATACTGAATAAAATATGTAACAGCTTGGATTAAATTTATATCAGTGAAAAGCACCTTTACATTTTATAATTTACATGTTTTAAGAACTGGCCTTTTTTCCCCCCTCTTTATCTTTGAAGAGGCTCTTTTACTGGCGCCTATGAGAATCTGAGTATGCACCAGAGGCACCTGTACAGATTTCACATGCTGTTCCACTTTCAGACTTAATTGCTCTCAGGAGTGCAATTACACACACACACACACACACACACACACACACACACACACACATACACACATTATGATATAGTAAATACATTTTTTCTGACAATAAAACCATAAAATAAGATGTAATGCAAAAATCTATATACATAAATAATGCTTAAAATATAAATTCACTTTAAGTAAAATAACTATGGCTAACAAATTTTGGAGCCAAGTTATTAACAGAAACAGATAATATTAATTTATTTTCATTTTTTACTACATATAAACTATAAATATATATAAACATATAAACATAAACATATAAACATGTAAACATATAGACATAGACACAGACACAGATCTATATATAGATTATAGATATATATGTGGATATAGATATAGATATATAGATATAGAGAGAGATAGAGATAGAGATAGAGATATATAGATACAGGCATATAGATATAGATACAGATATACAGAGAGAGCTGGTTGGTTTTCCTTTTAAAATCTCATGTTTAAATTCCTGTTTGTGAACTACCTGTGTACACAGAATTCTATTAATCTGTCTCATGGACCTTTCTACTATCTATGACTTCATTCATATCTTTCCTTTGTTTTGCAGTTAATAGGGACCTATCATCTTTGGTGCACTCATATAGGCCAGAATAATCATAACTCATCACAAGTTTTAAGCAATTTTGTTTATTGCTAAACTTTGCTTTAACCCAATTTTTACTCACATTTTCTTTGTGTATATTTTCTTTGCACTCCACTCTCTTGTTCACACCTCAATTAAGTGGTTAATCTACTTGTATTTTCATTTTACATATCACCTATCAAATGGGAAGTGTCCTGGGGTTCAAAGAAGGCTACCAGGAAGGGTCAACCCTCTCAACGCCATAAGAGGAAACCCCTTATGACAGAGTTAAATCCCTCATTAAGACAAGTAATCATACTGTGAACATTTTAGCTAACTAAAATTTTGAAATGATGTTCATACTGTTTTTCAGTAGCACTAACAGCAGCTTTAGATACTCTATTAGGATATAAACATTTTTCAAAAGTGAATGACATTATAAATATAGACACAAAATTGCTCAACAAAATATTAGCAAGCCAAGTCCAACAACATGTTGGAAATATTTGTGTGACACACACACACACGTGCGAGATTTTCCCCCAGGGAACACAAGATTGGTTCAGTATACAAAAAGCAATCACCATATTAACACAATATTTACAGAATAAAGAACCATACCTTGATGATAAAACAAACTAGGAATAGAAGGGAACTTCCTCAATATCATAAAAAGCATAAATAAACAAATGGATAAAAAAGAAGTGGCACATATATACAATGGAGTATTACTCATCCATAAAAATAATGAACTCTTGCCATCTGCAACAACTTGGATGGACCTAGATGGTATTATGCTAAGTGAAATGGGTCAGAGAAAGAAAGATAAGTGCCATGTGATTTCACTTATATGTAGAATCTAAAAAACAAAATAAATGAACATTTAAAAAACAGAAACAAATTCATCAATACAGAGAACAATTATGATCACTGCTAGATGGGAGGGGGTTTGAGAGGATGGGTGCAAAAGGAGAAGGGATTAAGATGTGCAAATTAGTTATAAAAACAGTCAGGAGAATGCAAGGCATAGCATAGGAAATATGGTTAATGATCCTATCTAATAAAAGAGAAACACGATAATTGGCATATGACCGCTACCCTTCCCATTGGCTAATCAGTGAGATATGCAAATTAACTGCCAGCCAAGATGGCGGCCGGCAGCCAGGCAGCTTAAACTGAACATGAGGCTTGCTTGCTTCAGTGACGGAGGACTGCAACGTTCCCCGCCGCCGCAGACTTCTGAGCTTGCAGTTTAAGAAACATAGTAACAAATATAAAGGCTAAACTAAACCCCAGAAACCAGCTTTCAGCCGGCTGGGATCTCAGAGCTGGAGTTGATACAGAGTTTCGATTATAGAACCGAAACAAACCAGATATCTGTTTTCAGCAGCTGAGGCCTCAGAGCTGGAGCCTCAGAGCTAAAGCTGGCCCAGAATAAAAAGAAAAGGAAAAAAAGGAGCAGTTGGGAGCTTCTGTCACCTGCCAGCCTGAAAACAGCCTTCAGCCCCTCACCCAGACTGGCCAGGCACCCCAGTGGGGACCCCCACCCTGAAGGGTGTGTGACCAGCTGCAAACAGCCATCATCCCCTCACCCAGGCTGGCCAGGCACCCAGTGGGTAGCCCCACCCTGATCCAGGACACCCTTCAGGGCAAACCAGCCAGCCCCCACCCATGCACCAGGCCTCTATTCTATATAGTAAAAGGGTAATATGCCTCCCAGCACCGGGATCAGCGGAGCCCCGAGGCCTCCCGGCACCGGGATCAGTGTGACAGGGGGCAGCGCCCAAACCCCATGATTGCCCTGTGGCTCTGTGTGTGACAGGGGGTGGGGCCACAACCTCCCTATCTGCCCTGCTCTGTTCGTGACGGGAAGGCGCCCCAACCCCCTGATTGGCCCTGCTCTGTGCCTGATAGGGGGGAGCTCCCCAACCCCCTGATTGCCCTGCGGCTCTTGTGTGACAGGGTGCGGTGCCCCAACCCCCCCACCCCACGGGCCCTGCTCTGTGTGTGACGGGGTAGAGCCATAACCTCCCCATCGGCCCTGCCCTGACTGTGACAGTGGCGGCACCCCAACCCCCTGATCCGCCCTGCTCTGTGTGTGACAGGGGGCGGTGCCCCAACTCCCCTATCGGCCCTACTCTTTGAGTGACAGGGGGGAGCTCCCCAACCTCCTAATGGGCCCAGCTCTGTGAGTGACAGGGGGGAGGTCCCCAATCCCCTGATTGACTCTGCTCTGTGTGTGACAGGGTATGGAACCTTAACCCCCCTGATGGGCCCTGCTCTGTGAGTGACAGGGCATGGCACCGCAACCTCCCCATCGGCCCTACCCTGAGTGTGACTGAGCGTGGCATCACAACTTCCCTATCCGCCCTGCTCTGTGCATGACATGGGGCGGCGCCCCAACTCCCCAATCGGCCCTGCTCTGAGCCCGACCAGGGGCTGCACCTAGGGATTAGGCCTGCCCTCTGCCACCCGGGAGCAGGCCTAAGCCAGCAGGTCGTTATCTCCCGAGGGGTCCCAGACTGCGAGAGGGCACAGGCCGGGCTGAGGGGACCCCCCCACCTAGTGCACAAATTTTTGTGCACCGGGCCTCTAGTATTATAATAACTATGTATGGTATCAGATGGGTAGTAGATTTATCAGGGTGATCCCTTGTTATAGAAATGTCTGATCGCTATGTTCGACATCTGAAGCTAATATAATATTTATGTTAACTGTAATTGAAAAATAAAAAATTATTTAAAACATAAAAATTAAAACATGTAAAGAAGACAATCTACATAGAAAACATTTGAAAATCATTTATACAATATGGGTTTAATAACCAGAATACATAAAAACTCCTACAATAATAATTAAGAATAGTAAAGGAATATAATACTTAAATAATAAACAATAAAAACAGCACCCAATTTTAAAAATGGGCAAATATTTAAGCAGATAAAGAAGATGTACAAATGGCCAATAACCACATGAAAAGATATTCAACATCACTGGTCATTAGAAAAAAGTAAGTCAAAAGCAGAGAGATATACTATTTCACAACCAGTAGGATGGTTTTAATCAAGAAAAGAGAAAATAACAAGTATTGACAAATATTTTAAGAAATAAAAACTGTTATACATTGCTAGTGGGAATGTAAAATGGCACAAGTACTTTGGAAAACAGTGTGTTAGCTCCTCAATATAATAAACACAGACTTATCATATGACCCAGCAATTCCACTCCTAGGTTTATGCCCAAGAGAAATGAAGACATGTCCACACAGGAAATTTTACTCAAATGTATAAAAATACTATAATTAGTAAAAAGAATACTGGAAAGTGTGTAAGGTTTAGAGGTAGCTTAACTGTGAGATTCTAATTTAAACATTATATGTCAGATAAAATATCCTAAGAATTTTAAGAACTCTTTGAGAAGACAATTTGCTCCTCAAATGAAAAATGTGCATTACTAAATTAGTCTGTGGTTTCAACCATCACTCAGATTTCAGATGGTGACAATATTCAATAAACAATTAATTCTACAGTAAAAACTACAAGCCTGGATTGAGTTCTGCTGTTATTTTATTGACTTTAGGAAGGAAATAGTTTCCTATTTACATCCAATCAGGGCCTTAAACCTGGGCCTCACCTGGGATGTGTCAGATGGGTTTCTCTCAGTCCTTGGTTCATGTTAACAATGGAATGATCTGGACCTTTTATCCTTAATGTGCTGCACAGACTATTCCTAGACTCACACAGCACCAAGAGATGGGTTATGGACTTCAACACTGAGTCCATCGTACAGTCTAGTGTGAGCAGGTAGCAAGCAGCATGGAAGTGATTTCTTTGGAGGAAAATGGAAGGGTGTGTGCTCCATCTGCAGGCATGCCAACTCCAACCACCATTCTGAGATCTGACCAACAGTTCACTTCATCTTAAAGAACACTGTCTAAAGCTAGCCTTAGCCAGTTTTACAGAAAAATAGGACAAGCAACTCTAAAGCTATCTGTGCATCAAAATCAGAGTTTGAGAAGATACTATATATTATCTTATAAAACCTTTAAAGACTAATTTAATATTTTTAATAGGGTATGGTTTTTGTTTGGCTTGTTGATTGTCTTTAATTCTTGAACTCTTTTCACTGAATTAAAAAAAAAATTGTTGAGAAATCCTAGTATTTTCCTATAACTAAGGGGGAGGGAGTAGATTTAAAAACAGCAAGATCCAGAATCATTCAAATTAAAAGGTAAGCATCTGCTCCATTCTGACACATTCCTTACTCTATATTTTTATTGAAATAAAACAGATTTCTCCTAGAACACTTGTTTTAAAAATGTTAAGATTACACAACCACTACATCTAATTCATTTTAAAATTAAACACACAGATGCATCTTTGAAATATCATCCTGAGCAAAGTAGGTCAGACAGAGAAGGTTAGAAGTCATATGATTTCACTAAGATGTCAAATATAAACCTGAAAGCAACAGATGAATGAGCAGGACAAAAAGACAAATAGAAACACATGGACATAGACAGCAGTGTGGTGGCTCCCAGAGGAAAGCATGGGTAGTAAAAGGTAAATGAGTCGCCCTAACTGGTTTGGCTCAGTGGATAGAGCATCAGCCTGCGGACTAAAGGGTCCCAGGTTTGATTCCGGTCAAGGACATGTGCCTTGGTTGCCAGCACATTCCCAGTAGGGAGTGTGCAGGAAGCAGCTGATCAATGTTTCTCTCTCATTGATGTTTCTAACTCTCTATCCCTCTCCCTTCCTCTCTGTAAAAAATCAATAAAATATATTTTCTTAAAGAAAGGTAAATGAGTCAAATATATAGTAATGGAAGCAGACTTGACTTTGGGTGGTGAACACGATGCAATATACAGATGATGTACCTTAGAATTGCACATTTGAAACCTATATAATTTTATTAGCCAATATCACCCTTATAAATTTAATAAAAAATGGCGGAATTGAAACAGCAAATCTCTAAGGAATGTTTCTTAATATTCCTGTAACGAGAAAAAAAATATAATAACTAGAGAGTCCTTACTTCAGTATTTAGCTGTCATTAAGTTGGCTTGGTAAAGGGATCTGGCAAGTCATTATTAATTCTCACTTCTTAGATTTCTTATATCCAACTCCAAAGCTAAGTATATTTAATAATCTGAGGCTCAATTAATGAATTAACATAAATTATGAGATAAATTATGTAGCTAGAAATAGCTTGTTTTAAATGTTGATCTATAGTAATAGCACTCATTTTGTTGGATAAAAACACTTAGCAATTTTTTTTAATGTCTAATTCACCTTTACAAAACAGTCTATTTTCATTATGGGGAAGGATGTGCAGATTTTAGATATTCGGGTTACTTGGTGGCCAACAGAACCTTGCACAGTATTTTCATCATACACTTTTTATTTAAATGTGGTTTATATAAATGAAAATAAGAATGACCATTACCACTCACACAGAATGACTTAAAAGAACACCCAGCATGTCCACTCACCTTGGGGTGCTATCAGAGTTCTTCCATTCTCCTGACACCAACCAACAGGCTGGACGTAGGGACTATTTACATCACACCTGCAAAAACAGGATTCTATTTAGGCCCCATATTATTCAAGGCCAGACAAATAATCCAAGAGTAATGAACGTTCTGCATATGGAGAGATATCATGGAAAATATTATTTCATAGCTAAAACATTAGTTTATAGCTAAAGAGAATTAGAAGTAATTTTAGTACTATATGTTGCAAGCTGAGTGACCCAACTTCTCTTTTACATAACCTTCTTGAAATTTAAAAGTATAAAATAAAAAGTATTTGACTAAAACATGAACTTCCAGTAACATCCCCAAAGAATGGACATTTTAATAAACCTCTTCTACCACTTCTTGCTAGCAGCAAGGAAAAATATTAATAGGCCAGTCCAAATTTATGGACAGCCCAATCAGATTCCACATGACTACACATTCCTTTTGTCTCCTTTTCAAAGAATTCAGACTCCACTCCCTAAGACACAGACAGCAATTGATCATTACTCTGCTCCTTAGTTCAAGGAAGGAATCAAGGTATCCTTCTGAGGCAGGGACTTGTTGGTTATTCAGCACATTCTATGAAGAAATGCTACTAAAATTATTTTGCCATGCCCTTTTCCATACGTCAGGTTTTTGCCTGGAAAACCCTTCTAACTCATGCAATGTTTGTTTAATGGCACTGTAGCATCTTCTCTGCTCCCACAGGCTTTCAAATAATTCACTCCATCCTCCCTGAATCATTCCTTTGAAAAATACGACAGGGCGAGTTCAACATTTTCCAGGAAAAAATATTGCAAGTTCTTATCTTCCTCTTCACGAAAATGCTTCCCTTACAAACTAGACAAAATACAGCGAAGTGCCCTGAACTGGTCATATTATTTTGGATGGGGCCTCATTAGGCAACCTCTCGTGGAATGAAGGAAACGTTTCTCGGGCTCAAATTCAACAATTTGTGTGGTAGTGAATTCCTGTTGTTCATAACGTCAAAAACAGAACAGCGACAATACTGGAATGAAAAGAAATTCTTAACACAAAACACAAACACACAAAAATAAAACACACAATGGTGTCTCACCAGTAGTCGTAAATATCATCCCAATTGTCAAAATGCACTAGCAAGCGGTCCTCAACAATATCTGCTATGGTTGCCACACACACCAGTGAAGGGTTCTTCCTGTCGACAGCCTCCAGCTTCATTCCCACCTGAAATTCTTTAGGCATTGGCCCGTTCTAACACAGCGCCAGAAAGAAACAGGACACCAAACAGGACAGAGCATGGTCAGAACTTCTATGATGTTTAGCATCAGAAAAGTCTACAGGGTCTCAACACTTCCCCTTCTGAATAAAGCCAGCAAATGCCAGTAAAAATAACCCAACAAACTGTTAGGAAGCTTATATTCAGAACAAAGATCGAAAGATTAGCTTTTACATTGTGCTGTTCCTTTCTTTGTCCAGATAGGCTTATTTCCCTTATCAGGGTCATCTTCCTTCTTCTTCAATTCTTACAGTAATTTGTATGAATTTTAAAATATGATGTTTACTGAATACAGTAGTATCAAATAATTTCCTCGGCTCCCCAGAGGCTTTGTTTCCAAATACCACTCTTTAGCACCAAAATTATTTACTTTGATCAGATCTGAAATTAGTGACTTTTTCAATATTTAAGGAATACATGTAGTAACCCACAAATAAAATTATAATTGAAATATCCAAATGCTCTTTATTATCTGCACATATTTTTAGTATTAAAAAATACTAAAGACTATGATTTACAAAATATTAAAATGACAAAACCCCACTTTCATAAAACTATAATTAGCCAGCCCTGAGAATTAGAAAGTATATGTTCTATATCTCCTATATCTGGTGACTAGAAGAGGGTTTTCCTACTTCTTTACTATATATACTGACCCCTGAGTTTTGTTTTCCTTAAGCACCTTACATTTTTCAAAGCAATTTCACATTTCTTTCCCTGATACATTCTATGAACCATATAGAGAAACTGTATAACACTGATTTCAACATCAGGACACTGAAGCTTGGAAAAGCTGGGTAGGTGTCCTACACAGGGACTCGGCCCACAGGTGCAAGACTCTAGGCTTCCCACCCCTTTCCCTGATGTGTGGCCTCTCTGCTGGGCCCATGGGCTCAGAGGAGGTAGGGCTGTGACTTATCCTCATTCTCTCCTTAAGACTTGCTAGGTTGCTGTGGACATAGATGGTATGAGTATACTCTACTCAAATTCTCATGCACTTCTTGAATCTGTATAAAATGTTACCCTCATTGTTATTACACAAAAATCCAACTAGGATGGGTACATTCAAAGTCTCTCTGGGGCGTTTACTGGTCTCAAAACACCAAAATTAACTTTAAATGATTAACTCACAAAAAGCACAGGAAAAAAAAAAACATTTATGAAAGGCATTTTAAATTTTAGAAGGCTTTAAATATAAAGTTTTCAACTCTCCATCTAAAGTATTTAATTATATGTTTAAAGGGAAGAAAAAGATATGCCTATAAGAAACTGACATATTAAGTGAAAAAAGGTCAACAGGAAGCTAGGAATTCTTTAAAAATTAAAGTACAACATAATATATAGTGGATATTTAAAAATTTAAGCTCAAAGAAAAATCTAATTTATACTGAGGGAGAAAATACTTACAGAACTTCTGTTTCTGAATAATTTCTTGGGAGCATTTTGGTATTTGCAGGCCTTCAAATAATTCATCCAAACAAATTTATCTTTTCTATAACCTAAAAAAAGTATAGATTATTCAAGATACCCACAAATGTAACCATGTGCATGCTAAATATATAATTCTTATTCAGTCTTCTTCCAGAAATTAAATGTCCTTTAGCAGAACACAAAAGATTTAAATTAAAATCTCTAGGTTTTTTCAATGTTGTTGGTTATTTTTGTGGGGTTTTTTTGTTATTTCTACAACTCTTTTCCTTTAATTTAAATTCTTTATTGTTTAAAGTATTACATATGTCTCTTTTTCCCCCCATTGACCTCTCCCCGGCCTTTCCCGCTCCCCAGCACATGCCCTCACCTCCCCTGGGGCGGGGGGGTGGGGGCGGGGAGAGTGTGGTGGTGGTAAGGGATCTTTCAATGTTTTTTCATGTATAAACTTCAAAACTGTTGAGTTTGATTTCCCATCTACAAATTTTTAAAATTCATTAAGATATGGAATTGGTACCCTGGTTGCTTGGCGGATGTCTCATATCCCATTAGGACTTTCCAAAATGGTCAAAGGAAGGAGACATATTATTATCTGCACATATTTTTAGTATTAAAAAATACTAAAGACTATGATTTATAAAATATTAAAATGACAAAACCCCACTTTCATGAAACTATAATTAGCCAGCCCTGGGAATTAGAAAATATACGTTCTATATCTCCTATATCTGGTAACTAGAAGAGGGTTTTCTTACTTCTCTAGGTTTTCCTCATCACTCCAGAAGAAGCCGTATCATCGAGGCCACCAGATGTCCTGGTGGTACAATAATCCAGGTGCCAGACACTTGGTGTAAATTACAGAAATACCTTCACAATCCAAAGACCATCCAGCTTTCTGATCCATAGCTTTGTAGATTCCCCTAAAAAAATGCATCCTCCTCCCATCCATGTGCCCTAAAGTGGTTCACAGGGTGCTGGCCCAAAGAAAACGGGTTCTAGACCAGTATTATACTCAGAATAAAAGTCAAACCTTTCAAAGCCAGGCTGCATCTCCATTTCTCCTGGTTTCCCGCCTTCGCTGCTCTGTTCTAGCCACATTCATCTCCTTGTGATTCCTCAAGCACACTGACCCCAGGACGTTTACTGTTGCTTTTGTCTCCAACAACTGCTCTTATCCATGCAGCCACATTGCCTTCTCTCTCCTTTCGCCCACATATCTGTCAGACGCCACTTTCTCAGGCATTTCCTCATCACACTAAGTCAGAGTGTCCCTGTGATGCTCTCTGACCTCCCACCCCTTAACTGCCTGATACTGAATCTTTGTCTTTGTTTATATTATACTTCCCCACTAGAATGAAAACCCCATGAAGGCAGAGACTGTTTATCTTATTCAGTCCTATATCCCCAGTGCCTGCACAGAGTAAGGGCTCCATCAATATGTACCAAATGAATGAACCTATGGCCTATTATCAGCTTCCACAAAATCCAGCAGTTAATCTTAAGGTATTCTGCTATTAGTCTCAGGGACAGATGCCAGAGGGGACCCTGAGTTGGTTACTAAGAATAAAATGACTATATACTAACTCCAGAAGTTTCCAGGGTCATCAAATCATCTAATATCAAAGAAGACTTTATACAGAAACTAGAGGCCTGATGCACAAAGATTCGTGCAAGAATGGGTCTTCCTTCCCCTGGCTGCCAGCACTGCCTTCACTCTGGCCAGAGCCGCCTTTCTGCCTAGGCTCTAGCCCAGAGCTGCCTTTCCGCCTTCCGACACTGCCCAGAAGCCCAGAGAGTCTGGGACGGTTGGGACCGCCTGCGTCATCACCATGGCGATGACACAAGCCTCCTGCCCCTCCCCCAGCTGCTCTTGGTGCCTGAGTATGCAAATTAACCCACCATCTTTGTTGGGTTAATTTGCATACTCATTCCTGATTGGCTGGTGGGTGTCATGAAGGTACGGTCAATTTGCATCTTTCTCTTTTATTAGTGTAGATTTGTATGCAATGCAATGAGCCCATTGGCATTTCAACTGGTCAAATCCTCACCTCACTAGCACATAGCAAATAAAAATGGCTTCAGTCACATTTGCCAGTCTTTATCTTTTGGTATAAAACAACAACAAAATTAGGTTATTGGCCCAAAGAAAACAGGTTCAATAAATATTTTTGGATCAGTGAAATATTTTCTCTTTCATATTTCTCTGTTTTCCTGTGATTTCTGTTGGAAACAGTGTCAGTGAATCAAGTTTCTCACTGCACAATATCATTGACTGAGATTTCATTATTTTAGATATTTCATTTTAATCACAATTTAAGCATTAGTTTCTTTATTCCTCATAAAGTTTAATAAACTTTATTTAAAATAAAATGCTATCATAAGATTTTAATTCTGTTACCTAGTTGTTTTATCAGAATCTCTGACTCAAGCAGTCATTGATGCTTTTATTAAAAAGACATTTATTTCTAAGAATCATATCCTTACAGAATTACTCCTTTTTGATGACCAAACTTTCATTTCGAAAACCAAATCACACCAGGATCTCATTATTCTTTCATGAAATGTTGTTAAAATAAAGCTGAAATAACCACTCACTCTCTTTCCATCCTTGCTTACCCTTAGGGATATGCAATTCGTGTTTGGTCTTTCCACACCACCCTATTGGATGAATGTCAGGGGAACCAGCATTGGTCCAAAAATCGTAGCAGCTTAAATAACCATCAAAATGAAGCCTTAGACGGTAACCACACACCTGCAAAATGGAATGTTTGCAATCATTCATTGTGTTATGTATTTGAAGTATACAAAACATTAACAAAATATTCATATATTCTGTCATTTCTATCAACATATGCGACCCAATCCCTCCATCTAAATGTGTTTGTATTATAGAACAAATTTATAGACAACATCTAAATAAGACAAAATACACTTGTCTTTCAAGTACCTAAAATTTTTTTCTGCAAAAAATTTTCAATCTAGAAATATGAGGTCAATTTACACATCTATTCAATGAGTTTATTTATTAACCCAATACCTGTCAAATATTCCTTTCAGAAACCCCATCTCCTACTGTCTGGCTTGGAGTCATATCCCAAGATAGAGTAAGCTAAAGTACAAAGCAAAAGCCAAATAGATGTGGCCTTATTTAAACTCTAACATATAAATCCAGCATACTCAATAAAGGAAATAATAAAACAGTCTGAGAAATACATTCTCTAGACATGCTGTATAAGTTTAATAGTTATAATTAATCAGTAAATTAAGTGAACAGAGATTTCTATATTTGATGCTATTAAAAATATACAGCTCTTTTGTCAACTTAGTAATATAAAATGTTTAATAAATATGACATTTTATAAGCCATTTACTTTCATCAATGGCTCTTTATATAATTTTCACAAAATGCATATATTTATGGGAAATACATAATTCATATGCATGGATATTTTTTATATGCATTTCTCATTAGTTTAGCTAAAACTTTAATAATTTTGTCTCCTCTAATGGATGAAAGCAACATTGTGGGATTCACTGATTGTTATCAACCTCAGGTGAAAGCTATTTACCAATTAAATCAAGACTACCTGCTAAGGATGAAGAACTTACTAAAAAAAAAAACAAAAACTAATCTTCAGAGGAAAAAGATCATTAAGAAACATATTTCACCCATCATTGACTAAAATAAAATCATAATGTACTGGAACTTGTTTAGAACAGAAAGTACCCAATTTATTATTCTCTAGAAAATTCTCTTCTGTCACTTCACTGTGCATTTAGCTCAAGATGATAACACCATCTCTTACCTCAGATACAGAAAGTACACAAAACACAGATGGATGTCGGGGGTCAATGCCTTCTAATCTCATTCCAACCTGAAAACCATTTTCGTATTCTGGAAAGGATTGGTCCTGTGAGATTTCATGATATAACATTAGCCACTGAAATATATTCACAATTTGATATTAAAACACGGTGTGGCTATATATACAATCAGGAATTTACTGTACTATCTGGAAGCTCAGTACTAGAGCTAAAGATAGAAAGATGCCCTTATATACTTGACCCTGAAGGACAGTTTGATCATAATTATGTGCTTTGAAATAATTCATCTACAAAGTTTATGCCCTGTGAATTCCCGAATTATTCCTTTTGCTCATTTTTCATTAATGATTTGAAGGAGCTCTTCCTGTACTCTGGAAACAATCCTTTGCTGATTATAATATAACCTACTCGCAGTCTGTGACTTGGCTCTTCACTTTGTTTATGATGACTCTGTTGTGGAGAATTTTTTAAAAATTTAATGTATTAAAATATATCAATTACTTCCTATACATGTTGTACAGTTAGCCTATGAAATCCCCAGCAACCCTGAACTTACACAGATATCCTCCTAGTGCTCTTTTAAAGTTGTGTTCTTCATATTTAAATGTACAATGCAACTGGAATTGACTTTTTCTATGGTGTGAGGTAGGGGTCTATTTTTTCATATGGAAAACAAAGTATTGAACAAAATATTTTGAATAGTCCACTGATCTGTACAGTTATCTCTGTGAAACATATTTTTGGGTCTCTATTTTTTTCCTTTTTATTCTGTTCACTGGCTTATCTGTTTATAGTGAGTCTTTCTATCAAGAAAGCAATCTTAATCATATTGAGTTTTATAATTCAGCAACTTGCTCCCCTCCACTTAATCCTATCATTTATCTGGCCAAGATGGTTTAAATTTTCACATAGACTAAAAAATGCTGTGTCATGCTTATTTCTGTGTACCTTTTAATTCTTATTGCTATTGTAAATGAAATCTAATTCATAATAAACTTTCTAATTTGTTCCCATTCATTATTATTTAGTTTAATACTGGTATTATTTCCCAGAACGTTGCTGAATTACTATTTGTTTTGAGCAGTTTCAAGCAGATTCCACATTACTAGTCAATTTATTCTTAATTGCAAATAAACTTATAAGTATACTAATGGAAAATGATTATTAAAATCTAATTCAAAGAGCTGCTTTCTAACCACTAATGGCATTACCATTTATTACTGCTTAACACATGAATGCCTATTTTTAAAGTAAAATTTATTCTTTTGAAGAACTCTTTGCATTTGGAAATGTCAAACTTAGAGTTGCAAGAACAAAACAGTAAAGAGAATACTTATAGCCTTTGCCAAGGCTTATTAGCATTCCACCTCATTTGCTTTACCATTTTCATTTGCTCCCTTGCTCTCGTGTCTGTGTGTATACAGAAATAGATATACATATACATGCGCATATGATTTTTTTCTGAATCATTTGAGGGTCCTTTACTCCTAAATACTAAATATTTTCCTTAAGAGCAGTATACTAGCATTCTCCCTATGAATAAACACATTCTCTTACATAAAAATAGCTAATTTATCAGCCTCTGTAAATGTAATATTTACACAACACTTTTAACTAATCTTCCATTCATGTTCAACTTTTTCTGATCTATCCAACAATGAACTTTATATCATATTTCTCCATCCAGAATAAAATTCAGTGTAGAGTCAGATATTAAATTTAGTTGGCATGTATCTTTAGTCTTCCTTAATCTGGAACATTCTCCATAGCATTTCTTTATCTTTTATAACACTGACATTTTTAAAGAACATAGTCTTTCCTCTCCTTCATTTTATTAAAATAGAAAGTTTCTCATTTTGGATTTGTCTGACGTTTCCTTCTGATTAGATTCAGGTATACATTCTTTTGCCAGTATACTACATGGGTGATGATGTTTGTGTCCTTTTTAGGATATCACATCTGCAGCCACATGATGATCATGAGTCTCCCCATTGGTGATGTTAATTTTGATCACACAACTACAATGTTGTCCAGTTCCTTCACTATACAATCACATGCAGATCACACATACAAATACATACACACATAAACATGCACGCATATATGCAAATCTATGTACACATATGTATTTTTTGGAATCATAAGTTCAAACAGATTCATCTAATTTCAATCCATCCCCAAAGGGCTTATTCTGCCTTTTTCTATCCATATTTGTATTTCCCCTCTAACAAGGTCAACACACTTACTCCTCTGCTAAATCCTATAGTATATCTATTATAATTTCAGAATTGTTTTACCCACACTACTACAATAAATAAACCTACAAAAGAGTTCAGGATTTGTTTGCAATTTTCCCCCTCTGCTCTTTTACAAATAAGAAATGAGGTATATTCTTTTTCTCTCTTCAATGCAGTTATGGTTTTCATTTGAAATAAAGTGGAGTTCATTTGTTTCAATTTGCATTCAGTTCATAATGAATTATTTTTACATTTTAATATGCAGAATATTAACATGCTTCTAAAACTTAAAGCTATAGAAAAAGGCACTCAAAAAGTGTCTCTCCCTCCCATATCCTATCCACTCCATTCCACCTCTTGTGCATAACCAGTCTTGCTGATTTCTGGTTTAGCTTTCCTGGGTTTCTGCTAGTAAAAATAAGCAGCTATTTTTTCCTTCATTTTTCTCTTCCTTCCTATAAAAGGTAGCATACTATATATGCTGTTTTCATCTGAATGTCCCCTGGAAACCACTCTGTGTCAGGTCACAACTGTTGTCCACATTCTTTTTTTTTCTTTTTTTTTACAGCTGCATTGTACTCCACTGAGGGTGGGTACCATAGTTTATTTGCCCTTCTTCTGTACTTGGGTGCATGCATTTTCATAGGGAGATGAAATTGTTTTAAAATATTTATGAACTGGCTTGTAAAATGTCGTTAAAAACTTTCTTATATTCACAGATTATTTTAGAAGCTTCCAAGAAAAAAACTTAAAAGATGACAAAACCCAAAAATGAAATGGCAGGAATGAATGATTTCTCAGGAATATTTTATTTCTACAAAAGTAAATGTCATGTGTGTGTTTAACTATCCCAGCCTTCTTCTCACATCTACTATGTTTTCCAGCAGATTGTATTTAACAAGTTTTGTGTGACTACCTCCTGTCACTGCTTTGAATTTCTCAGTTAACTTCAAGAGCACCACACACATATGTATACATACACACAACACTGATAAGAAAGAAAAAGGGAAGGAGAAACCTCAAGGGGAGTATATTAATAATGTTGAAGGAAAATTTAAGAAGCTGTAGAAATTGAGAGAACATTTTCATATTCTGACAAAACTGATGCAAAATTGGGGCCAGTATTATGTTAGCAAACTATACCTTCTCATCACATATGAATGATAAATTCAAAACACTGGCAACAATTCATAGTCGGGAGTTAGAATGATCAGCATTAGCCTTGTCAGCCTTTCCAAATGGTTTCTCAATTGAGCATTTGGGACCCTTAAATAATGTTGCAAGGAACACTATATGGCTAGGACAGAGCATTCTTTTGGGGTTTCAAATAAAAAAGAAAACATTCATTTTTAACAATCTGAAAGGCAACATTTAGTGAGAAATATCACTGCCTTCATCCATCTCTTTTGTGTTAAATGGTTTATTCATAGGCAATTTAATGTGGTTTTTTTTCCTTTCTGAAAAGCTTATATTTTATAAAGATAATTATGAGAGTTGTACTTAGAAAATTATATTTTATGATGAAAGGAAACTGAAATCACACACTTAACACAAACAATAAGCTTATCAAATTCAGTCATAAGAAACCATAAGGTTTGTAGACCTGAATAAAACTTTTAAGATAAAGGAACTCTAGCTCAGAGAGGTCAAGAGACTTTCCAAAGGTCACGCAACCAGTTTAGCAGCAGAGTATATCTAAGGACCCAAGTCTTCCTAAAGCCTTTGTTCCACATAAGGAGGCAGACATGGTTACAAAACAGGCAAAACAAAATGTGGCTCCAGGGCATGGAAGGCCAAAGGACATTGCCAAGGAAGCACCATGTGCTCTTAGGTACAGAAGGTAAGGTGTTCTATTTTGCCTTGTCCCCCCATCCCCCCAAAATAGTTGCAAAATAATGCTTTCTAGTATGAAATGGATAAATTTGTCACTAGTGATATAGAAGGATTATTTGAAGTTCCATACCTCAGAGCAAAAGCAGGTACAAATTATATACTATTATTTAAAAGAGAGTCAGAGCATTAGAAAAAGATATTAAAGCAAAGCAACATGCCAAGAGAAAAACAGACAGGCTATTGGCAAAATTCCTTTATGAAATACAATGCATAGGAGCATTCAGTATCACATGTGTGTGCCAGCAGGCCTTTGGTGCATGGGTGGACAAAGTCACAAATGTACAGCATGAACAGCTCTTTGACTCTTGATTGATAGATGTGGGAAATTCTGGACATTTTACTTTGTTTATCATTGAACACCCTATTGTAAGAACAGAAAGACTATACTTGCAATGATTATTTTTGAGCCATTACAGAGACCCCAGAAGTTTCGTTGGCCATCATCACTAGCAAGGCATCAGTTAGATTTGTGTGTTACAAAAGAGTGTCAACATGCTCAGGGGAAGGCTCTATCTGAATGCTCATAGGCATTTGATTTTATTCACAGGCAAGAGTTGGCAGCCAACAATATTTTCCTTCAATATTGAAATAAATGAAAAGCTGGGCATGCAATGGGATCACAGCCACTGAGGCACATATTTTAGCATGCTATGCAAGTCTGGGCAAGGCTGGGCCTCAGGTTTCCAAACCTTCATGTGATGGCTGTCAAAGAGACAGATGCTCAGATGGATTTAACATGCCGACTAGAGGCCTGATGCACAAAATTCATGCAAGAGTAGGCCTTCTTTCCCCTGGCTGCCAGTACCAGCTTCCCTCTGGCACCCAGGACCCGGGCTTCTCTCCAGCTGCCGGTAGGCACCCAGGACCCAGGCTTCCCTCCAATCACCAGCAGGCACCCAGGACCTGGGCCTCCCTCACAGCCCTGGCTTCATCTGGAAGGTTGTCCGGAAGGACGACTGGTCTAATTAGCATATTATGCTTTTATTATTATAGATGTCAAAAACAAAATTTCTTATAACACCAAAAACCATCACCATGAATTCAGTGGCCTTCATAAATGGTTTATTTCAGAAATATCTTTAGAATTTTAAGTGGTCTCAGTGTATATCTCCAGGGCTGAAAAGTCACAATTTTAAAGTGAAAAGAGAGCTATAAGGAAGTCTTATAAGCAAACTGTAAAAGAAACAGCTTGAGCATAGAGAATTTAACTCTTTGTCAATTTGATGATTTTCTTTACTCAATGTAAAAAATCAAAAAAAAAAATCATGTTATTGGTAGCCTAAAACTAATTCAATTACTTTGGAAAGGAACATGAAGAAACTTTTCCTGAAACAAATACAACCAAAGAGAAAGTTAGGGATGCATTTGCTGCTCTCTCTAAAGTAGAAAGAATTAGCCTACCCAGTTTTGAGGGTGATTTTATTCTTGACTGGGCATTTGATGAAACAAAAGGAATCACAGTTTATGTTTGATCAGAATGATTAAACCAGGACAATCCAAATCTATCTGAGGAACCACCAAACATTTACTTTCCTACTTGACAACCCAGAATGGGTATAATTTTCTCCATAAACAGAAATGAAGAATAAGGAATGAGAAGTAATGGTTATGGAGCCTGCGCTATCCTTTATAAAGATGCCTTTTATCCACCAAGCATTTATGAAGCACTTAAATCTGGGCCAGATCCTGTTCTGAGCACTTAATAAGTATCAACTTACTAAATCATCAGAGAAACTCTATGAAATAGGTGTTATTATGTACATTATACAGACGATGAAACTGGGGCACAAGAGGTTATATAATGTGCCTGACACCACAATGTGTCTGGCTTTAGCATATAGCTTCTTAGTCACTCTGGTAGATTATGAAAGGTTAAGGGAAACACTCTCCCATGCACTTACTAAAGACTTCATAAATTTTAAGCTTTTAGTCTATAATTAAAACTTGGAGTGTGTAAGAAAAATAAGCCAGTCAGAGAAAGATAAATATCACATGATCTCACTCATATGTGGAATCTAATGAACAAACTGATGAACAAAATAGATCCAGAGATATAGAAGCTTGAAACAGACTCACAAAGTTCAGAGGGAAGGGGGGTGGTTAGGGGGACAGATTAACTGGGGGATTTATAAGCTTATACGCATAGTCCATGGACACAGAAATAGTGTGGTGAAGGGAGGGGCAGGTGCTGGGTAGAGAGGGTCAATGGGGAAAAAACGGGGGGGGGGGGCATCTATAATACTTTAAACAATAAAGATAAAATTTTAAAACAACTAGAGTGAGTTTTAAAAATATAGGTCTAAATATTGGTGGTCTGTGACTATCAATGATCCCCACATGCCAAAAGTTTAAAAACAGTGCTACAGAGAGTTTCATACCCACTTATATTGGAATTTAATATAAAATGAAAGTGGCATTGTAAGGCAGAAGAGTAAAGATAAATGGCATTAGGACATGTGGCTATCCACTTGGAGAGAAAAATTGAATAATATTTCTCTTGCAATGGCATATATAAAAATAATTTTAGATGGAAAGCAAATAGACACAATACAATGGGATACAATGCAACTATTAAAAAGCAAGACACAGACCTAGATCTGCTCAGGTGGCATCATAGCCATGATATACTGATAAACATAAAGCGAATGTTAGTCCAGTAAAACACAACTATTTATCTGAACATAAATCACATATCTATATAACAACATTTATACAGATCTGGAAATATACACATCAAATTATTTTGAGTAGTTCAGCTAGAAAAGGGAACCTGCAGAGAGAAAGTTTGTTTTTTTTAATACTCTTCTGTCTCGTTAAAAAATGTTAATGGTATTGTATTTTTATATAAATCAACACACTATCAAGTGATGATGATGCTAGGCAAATAGGCAAGACATAGGTCACAAGAAGCCTTATATGTCTTAAGGGCCTTTCCGTTCATTCTTAGTTGATGAAACTCTAGGAAACGATTTTACGCACAGGGAAGAAAAACATTCTTGCATTTTATAAAGATTGTATTACTGGCAGTGTGGAGAATTAATTAGAAAAGTAGCAAGATTTGAAATAAGAAAAATGGTTAAAGGGGCTATTAATATCTCTATATATAAAAGCCTAAGCGACCATTAGGACTGGTCGCTATAATGTTCACAGGAGGTGCCCCTGGTGGTCAGTACACTCCCACAGCAGGAGCGCTGTTCAGCCAGAAGCCAGGCTCACAGCTGGCCAGCACAGCTGCAGTAGCAAAAGCCTTCCCACCTCCACAGCAGCGCTACAGAGCAGCAGTGGCAGCAGGCGCAGAGGGGCCATGATGAGCAGCAGCTGCACAGCGCTCAGCCCTGGCTTGGGCTCCTCCGCAGCTGCCTGCCGCTTCATGCACTGCTACATCTCCCAAGGGGTAGCAAATTGCAAGAGGGCACAGGCCAGGCTGAGGGACCCGACTGGTGCATGAATCCGTGCACCGGGCCTCTAGTCTACCAATAATTGAGAGCTTCTCATATGCTATGTACAGCATCTAACTCAGCTTACTAAGCCTTAAAATCCCTTGTATTTGAACTATTACAATCTCCATTTCACATATGAAGAAGCAGGTTCAGAGGAGATCACAAACGTCCCCATTACACAGCTAGTCAATAAAACCTAGAATTTGAATTCAAACCCTGCTTAACTGCAAATGTACATTACATTCCAAAATGCTGCAATAGCCTGGATGAGTAATAATAAGCACCTCAATCAATGCAGAAAAGCTAGAATGGAGGGAAGAGATTCAATAGCTTTTTAGAGGTAAAATGGGCAATGCTGATAACTGGCTGGATGCAGAAGTCGAAGAAGGCAGGGAGTTTAAACTGATACCCACTTTCAGGCTTGGGAAAAATTTCCAAATTTCCCATAATGTGATCATTTTACTTTTATCATGTTATCAATATATACTAATTCTTTCAAGGACTTTATGGGCGGCTCATTAACAACTACATTTCTGTACCTACTTTTCAATTCAATTTTTCTGATGCATTACTACAGCTTCAATGTTTTCCGAGGTTTCTTGCAATGAATCTTTCATCATAAATCTCTATTCACTGCAAAGTACTGGCAAACTATGGGAGGTTATGAAATCCTTCCTTGCTTTTCCATAAGATGCTTTATGATTTTCACCTGAGCTAACAGTGGGATATATCAAGAATATTGGAAACCCTTCTAGTTTTCTCCTATTATAATCACAGAGAAAATGGAGGACTTGAAATATATATATATATATATATATATATATATATATATATATATATATACACACACACACACACACAGCACACATCACTCACATGTATACACTTTTTAAAATTTCCTGTTTAAACTATACCTTAATGTATCTGTTTTTAATGATGAAACAGGAGTGGGATCCATGATTTCTTCAGAGATTGCAGAAACCTCATTAATTTCATATAAAATTTGCATGCAAATGGATATAAACACCTCTCTAAGGAGATTAGCGATAACTTTCATTAGATGTTCAAAGGGGGCTAAGACCTAGAAAAAGATTAAGAGCCACGTGGCCACTCCTTCAGGGAATCTGTCATCAATCAACCCACTGACTACATGCCATAGGTGGGAGATTTCAATAAGCAGAACACAGCAGTTCCCAGCAGCTGTTCACCATGGATACACAGGCCAGCAGGAAGGCATGTCCAAATTCTGCTTTTGCCAAGTGACACCTATTTTTGCCATTTGTTAAGCTAATGGGGAGAAATCATCACCTAAATAATTAAATATAAAACCCTGCAAAGCTTTAGTTAACATGGCAGTGAAGGAAGGCTGATTCTGTATTTTTAAATGCTCATTTTAGGGAGTACTTCCTTGTTATTTTGAACAATTTTAATAAAGTAATTCTGAATCCCAAACTACTGCCAAGATTATACCAAGGAGCATCCTACAAATAGAGAACAAAAAATTCATGGCACAACAGAGTATACATTAGCAAGTTAGTGAATGTAATCCCTCCTGTTAATTCAAAATCTATTCTACTACAACCTCGGATTCAAAAATTCTCATTTCCCCAGAACTTACTGACCTATTGATAGTAAGAATTTGGCTACAGATATATAGAAAGCCTATATATACATTTGTGTGTGTATGTATATATCTCCAGTCACCATAACCTAACCACTGACTGAATTATAGTCTCAAAAACAAAAATAGCACGTACTAGAATGGGTGAAATACTGTCGAATTCAGGAAGCTTTACACCAACAAAGATCTCATGAACAAAGAGAAATAGCCCACGCAGTATAAAATAAAAAACCGCATAGAAAGAACTTTTTAAAAATAACTTCAAATGTTGTCTGATAAATCACTGGCTATCACTGAGCAGATTTCACAAACCCTCTGAGTCCAGCATCTAAAACGCTGAACCCACTATTTTTCCCAAAGGTCTAAACCCTCCCAGGGAAAAAAGACAAGGATACTTCTAATATAAATTTCCTTTAACTAAAGAAGAAAGGCTGTGGAAACTGTCTCTCCTTGATTATGAATTTCACTATTTTCTTCTTTTAATTTCTTTTCCTCTGAACAGCTCTAAACTGGCATTCAGCTTCCAGCTGGCACTGCCGATAAGCAGCCTTTCCAGGGACTGCAAGCCCCTCCTGAGAAGGAAAGAGCCACCCTGATCTGCTGTCGGCTCCATACCTCAAATCTGCTAAACCATCGCACAGCCCCTGGCACTGAGTCACACCATTTCAGAGAAGGGGAAAGTCTCTGAGCCATAAGATCTGATGTATCTTCAGTTTTGCCCCAAACTTACAGCTTTAGAGAATATGAGAAGTAAACATGAATGGGAATCCACTCTGTTCTTCAGGATCCCAGCAATTAATCAGCTGAATGACTGCACATTGTAAGGCCACATTCTAGTTTTAAAATATACTTCCTTCTCTGCCCTCAATATAATTTGTAATTTAACCCCCAGCCAAACATCTAAATAAAATGCACACAGTATTTAAAATATACATATGCATATATATTACACACAGGAAGAATGTTAAACATCCATGAAGTTATCTTAAAAGTGGAGGCAAGAAAATACAGAGAGGACAAAAGCCAACAAAGAAGCAAACAAACACTTAGGCAAGTAAAAAGTGAATATAGACTGAAGCTATATTTGATTCTCAGCATATTAGAATTTATAGTATAATGAGGAATATCATTTATGCAACCACTAAGAAAGCCATGCATGATGATCATGTGGCTCATGATTAATATTTAAAGTATTGTCTAAGGATCTATATTAAAACTAAGATAATGGTCTCAGCCATTATTAAGTAATTTGGAAGCATGTTCAAAACACAAATAGCTTGACATCTGACTGAATTATTATGGTAGGAAAGGTTGTAGATGTCTCCCATAGTTTTACAAGGGGTTATAACAAACATGAATTTTCATAGCAGCATCTTTCTCACCTGCAGAGATAAGTACAAATTCAAACTTTATAAAAAAACAAAATAGAGGGGGGTCCAAATTCTAGTTAATGTACTGGTATATTTAGGAAAAAAATAGATTTTTAAAAATACAATTCAGGTCTGAATGCAAAAGCTACATTTACTAATAGAAAGAGAGAGCGAGCCATTCCTTTCTTTTTTATTTTAAGTAAGGAAGATTAAGAGAACAGGAATGTGTTCAAATAAGGCTCTCTTCCATCTTGGTCAATTAAAAAGGTAAAACCAGGAAGGTGTCTTTGTTCCCCAAGTATTTCTAGCCCCTTCTAAAAATAATGCTCCTCCGTCATCCTACAGATGGCTGGAATTTCCTTATCAGGACACAAAGTATTTCTTTCCCAAATCATAATAGATTATAATAGATTTTAATGAGGGAAGAAAGAGTAAGACAGAACAACAAGTAAGGAATGTCGCCAGTGGTTGGCAAACTGCGGCTTGGCAAACTGCGGCTCGTGAGCAACATGTGGCTCTTTGGCCCCTTGAGTGTGGCTCTTCCACAAAATACCGACTTCTGCGCATGGGCCGTGAAGTTTCAATCGCACTGTATGTGCGCGCCCGCACGTGGCATTTTGTGGAAGAGCCACACTCAAGGGGCCAAAGAGCCGCATGTGGCTCACAAGCCGCAGTTTGCAGGCCACAGTCCTAGACTAAGATATCACTGAAAGTAGCAGGGGAGGAAAAGTAGAAACAACAAAATATGTATAACAATTTTGCTTTGTTTTAGGAGAGGAAGAGAGTCAAATGGGAAAATGTTTTTGTTTTCATCTTAAAGAAAGTAAGTTATAAACTCTGAAAGCAGGAGTAATAACATTACAATGAGACAATGAGAGATTTGTAAAGCCAATGTCTGCCACTTTAAGATACCAGATGAAGCTCAATGATGGGTGGCTTTCTAACTGGGCACTTCCCCCTGAAGTACAGAAGAACACGAAATCAAGATCAACATTCCTTCAGCTGATAGGTCACAGGCAGGAGCTTGACTGGGGTCAAACCAAGGCAAGTCCTGACAACAGTGAAGTTTAGTGAGACCTGGGCCTGGCTAGTATTCTGAATGAATACCACCAAGGGGGGCTGAGAGAAGGTCTGCCAATTTCAGTTAATAAACTAAGGGTCAGAGAAGTGCGTCATAGAATCCTTCTTCTATAAAGTGAGCGGAAGGTAGCTGGAAGGATTTAATGAGGCAGCATATGTAAAAGCACCGAGCCAATAATAGGTGCTCAAAAATGTACCTCTCCCAGAGAACCAGAGCAGGAAGGAATTAAAAACTAAAAAGGAAACCCCGTTAGTCTTCAAGGAGATTATAATTCTACCAAGAAACAAAATGCACCTATAGGTAATCACACAGAATGGCCTAAAAATTAATAATAAAAAATGTTAAATACAAAAGTGGTAAACAGACCTGCAATTGACAAAGATCATTAGGACAATAATGTGCAGGCAAGGTTAAAGGTGGAGCCAGCCTGGACAGAGAGAGACCATTTAAGAAACTCTTGCTACAATTTATATGACAAAATAAAGCCAGGACTTATTCCTAAATTAAGGCCACAGTGATAAAGACAGAGAGTAGAAACTGAAGAATTAAGAGGTAAAAGGAGCAGACTAGGTGGTCAAACATAGAGCAAAGAGAGAGAAAAGACTCAAGCTGGCCACAGGGGACTAGTAAAGAAGGCCATTCCCAGGGACAAGGAGCCCAGGAAGAGGAGGCTGAGCAGATGAGTCTGGTTTGGATGCTCTGAGTGTTAAGAGCTATGTGGCATCCAGGTGAGGAGGAAGACCAAGAGGAAGATCAGGAGGTTAGGAACAGTGTGTCTGGGTGGAATGGAAGTTAAGGAGGTAGAGGAGACAGCCAGAGAGCCATGCAGAAAAGGGCCCTACGATTAAATCATAGCCAATGTAAAGGACTTTCAGAAGAGCATGGTAAGGAGTGGCTAGGTAGAAGCAAAATCAGAAGCTTATTTTGACAGAGCTCTGGAATGGAGTGAGAGTAAGATGCAGCCTAATAGGCTTTGAAATCATGGAGTCACTTGCACGGGCGCAGTTTCAGGCAATGGTGGGAGAAAAGGCCAGGTTGTAGCAGTTGGAGTAGGAAAAGGTTAGAAAAATAAAGAAAAGAGAAAAACAAAATGCAGCCTAAAATTTCAAGAAGCTGGACTGGAGTAAGGAGTTGAGTTAGAGAGGAAAATGCAGAATAAAGGGGCAGTGTTTTTTTTCTTAAAGATGGAATAGACTTAAGCATGTTTGTGTTCTAAATGGAAAGGCTCAGAAGAGAAGCAGAGTTAACTTACAATCAGGACATGAGATTATTGATGACTGAGATCTCTAGACAAGAAGAAATGGGAACAACCCAGAGCACAGGTAAAGAGATGAGGACAGGTGGAGGGCACTACTTCTAGTACAACAGGGATGGGTGAGGGTAAGTGTGGTGAGTGAGGTTTGCAGGAAGAGGGTCTCTAATCCATTAAGGGAGCGACAGGAGTGAATAACTACCTTCTGCTGGGAGTGAAAGAAATGGCTTAGGGAACTGCCCTCCTAGGAAACAGGGAACACGCAGCCTGGCAACCCAGAAGGATGACCGGGAACTGCCCAGCTTGACAGAAAATGGATTTGCAGGGCTACCAATTTGTAAGGCTTTGAGGTTCTTCTCCAGCAGTGTTTGGTGGCCTCAGTACAGAAGTTTAAAGCAAACAAGATTCACCCAGAGCTAACATTTAGGCAGGCATATATTAGGAAAAGATGACAGGAGCACAAAGGAGTTGAAAATCCTGACAAAAGAATGGCTGAAATGAGAGAACCAGGGGGCTTAGACTGGCTAGGGCAGATGTGAAGTGAGAAGGGAGAAAAAGGAAGAATTTAACAACTACAAGTGTTAATTAAAAGAAAAACTGGTGCCATGGAATGACAGTTGACAAGATTAGATGATGAAATCTAAAGTTCAACATTACAGAAGAGGTTCAATTTTGACTTATACAAGTGAGGCCATGGAGCAGATGGACTGAATTGAAAGGAAGTTCAGGTCCCTGGTGGAGGCACTCAAGGCACTAGGGAGTCAGGTACTCAAGGCACTATGTGACCAATGGAATGTCCAAGGATGAACAACAGGATAGGGGGCATGAGGAAGGTGGCAGGAAAGAGGGAAGGCACAGGAGGGTAGTTGTGTGAGCACGCGCACACACACACACACACACACACACACACACACACACACATACACACACACATATATACACATACACACACACATAAGTAACAAAAATGGAAAAAGTTGTGATGAGATGGCATAAACCTCAGTGGGGAGGGTGCTGAGTGTGGCCGTGAAAGGAAAGCTACTAGAATGCTAGGCCTGCAAGCCATATAAGGCCAATGAAATCATTTGGTCTGGCCCTGCCAAGGCATTAGGGGTGAGCTAATTAAATGTTTGACCAAATATAGCAGGCTAATTTTTAAGCTGATAATTTTGTATGGCCCGCAAATGATGTTATAAATACCCAAATGGCCCTTGGCAGAGAAAAAGTTCCCCATCCCTGCTTAGAGGATGGAGAAGCGGGTCTGGTAGAGGGGACAGTGGACTCTCAGGCAGCAAAGGGGGTGGAAAGGAGCAGGTGTGCATTCTGGCTGGAGAAAGGAAGAACCAATATGTTGAGCTGTTGAGGGCACTGCATTTGTTTAGCTACTGTTGCCTTCCCAGGGTGAAGGAAATCAATGACCAGGTGGGGTGGGGATTGCAGAAGTCACAGGAGAATAACAGGAGGAAGAGGTTCCATGAGCAGTCACTCAGGCCAAGGGCAGAGACAGACCAGCACCACCAAGGGAAAGGGGATGACACTTGTGGGTCAGCAGAATAGTGGCCCCCAAAATGTCCATGTCCTAATCCCTGAGCTTGTGAATATTTTCTCTCATGGCAAAAAGAATTGTGCAGATGTGATTAAGAATCTCGAGATGGAAAGGCCACCTTAACTTCTGTACCCAATGTCACACAAGGGTTCCTCTAAATGGGAGGCAGAAGGATCAGAAAAGGAGACGAGATGATAAAAACTGAAGTTGGAGTGATGTGGGCCAAAGAACATAGGTGGCCTAGAAGCAAGAAAAGGCAAGGAAACAGATTCTTGCCTACAGCCTACAGAAGGAACACAGCCTTGCTGACCCTAATCTCATCAAGTGACAACAAGGTGGGGTAGCAGGGATCTGACTCAAGCAGGAATTACAGTTCTTAAAACCTTCTACCACAGTTGACCTCTACTCTGCCCTCTACTCTACACAGAAGCCCTGAGGAGGTTCTCAAGCTGCAGATTTCCAGGCTCTACCCCTGAGGTTCCAATCTGGCAGGTCTCAGCAATACCCACACATCTGCGTTTTCCAACATTCCACAAAGGTATGTGACATGGAGAGGAAAGTTAGCATTTTTTAAATGTGAGGTGCCTGCACTTGGTTTCGTTTTCCCTGTTTGTGACACCTCTTCTCCCTATTCTATTACATGTCCAGGATTACAATTATTAGGCCTTTCACAGAACAAAAAGTACTAGATGTAACTCAACAGGTATCATGGAAAGTAAAGCAAATAAAAAGTATTAGCTTCTCATTGCTAGCTAAAGTGCAGTAATATAATGATGCAAATCTGACATAATTTTTAAATATAAATTGTCTTTTTTTTAAAGGATTCAAAATTTTTATATAGGATTGGAAATTCCTAAATAAAGACTTTCAACAAAATTATGTAATAATCTCTGAGTTTTGGTGGAAGGGAAAGGGAAAAACAGTCTGCTATCAATTATAGTTCCTTTGCCTTTTTTAAGGAGTCTTAGAAGTCACTAATTATAATATATTAAATATCTATGTCATGGCTTTGTGGGAGAAGTCACTATGTTGTGGACTGTGTTATCCATTTTAAAAATTATTCATTAAAATATGTATTGAGTACATATTTTACCATGTACTAGGCATTGTGCAAAACTTTGGAAATTCAGAGATATATTAGACAAAGTCTCTCTATCCTAATGAAGGAGGAATAGAGTTAGAGTTAGAAAATTATCATCCAGGTAATGATTGAATTGTATATAGAATTCTGAGGCCAGAGAATGCTTCCCTGACATCTTGGGGGTGGTGGTGGTAGTAGTTGTTCAGTAAAGCTTCTTAGAGGAAGGACAGATGAATCTTGAACGATAGGAAGGGATTAGCTCAGTGAAGATGGTAAGCAGAGGGACTGGGAGTAGAGGGGAGGAAAGGAGAGAGCTGCAAGTGCACTAGAAAGCTGTGTGGTGAGAGAATAAAGCTTATTCTGGACATTGCTAGTATTGTTCATCAGGTAACAGACTTACATACTCTAAATTAAATTGTCCCTGAAATACTGAAAACACAAACTGTGAAGAATAGGGCAACAGAAGGTTGGGTATCTAGGTAAAGATGATCCCCTGAAGCTGTGCGCCCCCTGTGCCAGTAGTCACTTCGTTAAGTTCTGGGCATCTTCACAGTCAGGTAGGACATGATGTAGGTGTCTCACTGTCTCCTCTAACATGTTGCCTGACCTACCACCTCCAAGCAACATATCAAAACAGATACCTGTAGCTTGATTCTTGGGTGAAAGTGCAAGTAATATCAACTAATAAAAGAAAGACTAACACTTATTGAGGGTTTACCTTGTGCATGTTGCATCCCATGTCCTTTACATGTACAATTTATTTAATCCTTCAACAACCCAAGGAGGTGGGTATGGCACTTTCCCTACTTTATGGATAAGGAAACTGAGCACGGAGAAGCTGACTGGCTTGTCCAAGGACTGGGAGCTGGTAGGTGATGGCACCCAGGAGCCCAGCTCTGCAGCACACACTCTGAAACACTAAGGCTATGATTAGCTTTGTTTTGCCACTTTCCAGCAGCTACAAATCTGATAAGTTGGTGTACTCTCTAGGCAAACAGTTTAATTCTAATTAATTCACTTAAGTGTTGATTCCTTATAAAAATATAAGACCTTCAGTAGTTCACCTGGGAAAACAGTTCAACGGGTGCTGCTACAGCCTTCTGTTCTTTCAAGTACTGCCCCCAAGACCACGTGTCCTGTGCAGCCGCTGAAGGGACTGGGGAAAAACAAAACCAAAAAACAATGACTTTTCTTGAAACAATTAGTGACAGAAGAATAATGAAATTTGAAGATAAACCCAAGAAGCCGGCAAATTAATTAAATTGGTAATCACAAGACCCAGCAACCAAAAAGAACCTTCTCTCTCATTTTCTGTGCGCATTGAGTAAAGTCATCTAACTATCCCATATGCAGCATTTCCTGTTTTAGAACAGGCTTATGAATATAGCCTACCCCAAAGAGACTGGTGGGGAACACTTTACACAGGGACCCTCTTACTCTTCATGAAAGAGTGAACAGGTACAGGTTCTCTACAAGATGATTTGGTTAATTTTAAGGTGAATGACTTGAGAACTTCTTTTATCATCTCCTTTTAACTTTACCTCTTTTTTGGTGTGAATGCCAATTAGTGGGACCTGTCAGGAGGCAATGTGGAATATATGTCAAAAGCCTTACAAATTATTCATAACTTGGAACCAGCAATTCTTCTAGGTATTTGTCTTAATACAATTACAGTGGATGTGTCCAAGGGACAAACACAAAAGTTTTTATCCTAGAGCTCTTTATAATAATGAGAAACAAACTAAAGGCCCACTAAGAGGGGGTTATTAAATGCATGCAGAGACATGTTATTTTAGGAACTGGCTGTAAAGTTACATTACAGCACACTGTTAATGGCAGAGGAAGGCTATGTAAGTGGGGGCGGGGAGCAATTTTAGAAAACAAAATGACCCTTTTGTGTAAAATATGTAGTGGAAATAGAAAGAGTATAATTATATAAATCTAAATCTTAAATGAAGTCATCTTTATGTACCAGGTTTATAAAAAATGTCTTTATAATTTTCTTTATCTTCCTGCTTTTCAAATTTTCTAGATTAATACTTATCCTTTATAATTCAATAACATATCATCTTTAAATAATAAAAATTGGGCAAAAAGGACTAATAATTGTTTTAAGTTTATAATCTATGCCCCAGTAACTCCTCCTCTAAGATTATTACATGCTAAGAAAGTAGTCATGATAAAACTTAATAGTAAAATGTATATAAAATTATTATAGTAAAAATGCAAAAAAAATTAATATGGGAGAAAGGTTAAATAAACTATGGTACATATATGTATAATTATGAAGTTACAAACATGCATATTTTCAAACAAAATATCTTGAGAAATTTTTGTGATGAGTAAAAATCAAAGTAAGGACACATAATAGTATATATAATATGATCTTAAATTTTGAAATAAAAATTACATATATTAAAACATTTACTTATCCAACATATTTATAAAGAGCCTTCTTTTTGCAAGGTACTATGCATATAAGTGTGTCCAGACATACAAGCACATGCATAGGAAAGCAGTTGGAACAAAACAGCAAAATATTGGCAATGGCTATACATGGGTGGTGAGATTAATGTAAATATTCTTTTCTTATTTGTTACTTATACAGTTTTAAAATTCTCTACAAGTATTATTAATTAGCCTTCCCTCCACACTGTGTACTCACACACTCACATACATACACATACACGCATACTTGGAGAAGACTGATCAACATTTTTAACATTTATCTTTCTGGAAAATGCTCCAGAAGAAGGTACAGAAGGTAAAGTGTCCGAATTTCATGAGCACTGGTGGTGACAGGTGGGAAGATACACCTCTAAGTCAAACATCTGAAACCTCTCAAGACAATAAAGCAACTTGATGGAATAACAAACATAAAAATCTACCAAGTTGTGCATAAAAAATTCATGTAGCATTTTAATCATTCAAAAAAATATTTTCTGAGCTCCTCTTAATGTGCCAAGAAGTGTGCTGCCTGCTGGATTAAAAATATAACCCAGTCCCTGGTCTAATGGATGAAAAATAAATTAATTTTCCTTTTGTATCCATACATATCACTGACAAAAAAAGAGAATATTTTATGTTCAGTTAATAAAGAAAAAATAACTTCAACGTACACATTTAAAATAGATACAAGAGAGCATGCACAGTAACATAACATTTACTCTCTATGAATCAACACACTAACTTATTATTGCTAAGCAACTGCACTTAATAAAGCATGAGAATTTTAAAAGCGTTTTAATTATCAAGTACGCTGACAGCATTGTCATCAATGATTTTTCTTGTTTTGTTTGAAAACAGTGAGATATCATCGTGTGATTTCCATCAGAGCTCAGTCTGTTGGCCATTATACCACTTAAGGGTTTGCTGCTATTTCTACCACAACATGAGATATTTTATTTTCCTAAACAGAGAAAGCAATTTGACAAACTCTGAAGATGATCTGGTAAGATTGTTCAACATTCTTATTTTCACATAGACATTTTACTACATTACAATTATATGCTTTGCAAAAACATTATAGCATGATGGCTCTAAAGCAAATATAGATATCTCATTTTCTACCACAGCTGTGTTCTTTAAAAGATTGTGGTAATTTCTCAACTTAATCATATTTTCAATTGTCATATATTATCATTTCACCAGAAGTAAATCAAATCTTAGACTTTCTTTTATTATCACATAAGTGATAATAAAATTTATCAGGAAGAGAAAACATAATATCAAACAATAAAAGCTTTCAATGAGTTAATTATTTTTGTAAAGCAAGAGAACTACTCAGCAATATAGTGCCTGCAAATACCAAGTCGCCTGCACCTGGAGCCTGGAGACAACCCTTTACTTGCCACTGATTCTAAAGTGTTCTGCCATCCCTTTTGTCTCTTTTCACAGGGATTACATTACCTGAAACTAGCACTGGCCGAAAGGAGCCAGTCTGCACACTTAGAATGAGAATGTAAGATCCTAACAAGAAGAGACTTTGGCCTTCTTCATCATTATGTCTCTGGAGCTACAATCATGCGTGGCATAAATATTTGCTTAATGAATTAAAGGGAAGGCAGGCACAATAGTACTTTTGGCTTTCATGGGGGACATCTGTAATAGTGGCAACTAACTAAATAATTAATTATAAATAAATAAATAAAATGAATTCAAAGATATTTATTTTGAGCAACTCATTTCTCAATTTTCTGGAGGGAAGAAACCAATTATGCGACAGCACTGCTTCAGGTAGGAAACTTACTTTATTTTTTATGCAATATTCTCAGACATACTAAAAATATGACCTTCATTTTATATAAATACTAGAGGCCCTGTGCATGAGATTCATGCACTGGGGGCGTTGGGGGATCCCTCAGCCCAGCCTGTGCCCTCTCGAGGTCCGGGACCCGTCAGAGGATGTCCACATGCCTGCATAGGCCCCATCCCCCGGGGGCCTAAGCTGGCACTCAGACATCCCTCTTGCAGTCCAGGCTCTCATAGTCCAGGACCCCTCACTCCTTACCGCCCGCCTGCAACGGAGGCAGGAGAGGCTCCCACTACCACTGCTACGTTCGCCAGCCATGAGCCTGGCTTCTGGCTGAACAGCACTCTCCCTGTGGGAGCGCACTGATCACCAGGGGGCAGCTCCTGTGTTCAGCGTCTGCCCCCTGGTGGTCAGTGTGCATCATAGTGACCAGTTGTCCTGCCGTTTGGTCGATTTGCATATTACACTTTTATTATATAGGACTAGAGGTCTGGTGTATGAAATTCATGCGGGGGGGTGGGTCCCTCAGCCTGGCCTGTACCCTCTTACAATCTGGGACCGCTGGCTCCTAACTGCTTACCTGCCTGCCTGTCTGATCTCCCCTAACCACTCTGCCTGCCTCCCTGATCACCCCAACTGCTCACCTGCTTGCCTCATCGCCCCTAATCACCTCTGCCTTGGCCCCCACCATCACAGCTTCATCCGGAAGGACATCCGGAATGACGTCTGGAGGTCATTCGGCTGTCTGGTCTAATTAGCATATTATGCTTTTATTATCATAGATTGGATATACATACTGTTTTATAAATCCCAAATTTCTTTGGCCATAGTAAAATGTTACAATTATTACTCTTCTTCCAAACATATGTAATACTTTCAACAATAAAGATTTGCAAATAAAAGAAAAAATGAGCATAGCCCTTTTAATGTTCAGTTTCTTACATAGACAGCAAAAGACAAAAGCAGTTAAAGGGGCCAGCTCCCTGTGTCCATTGCACAAGGTGACACTGAAACAAAAGGGACCAGATACTGCAATGTGGATGTCAGCTCAACTACCCTGTTCCTGAGGAGCCAATTTCCAGCTGTAGCAATGTTGTTTTATAGCCTACAGTAGCACTCAAAGGGGATGGAGAGAGAGGGTGAACTGAAATGCCTCAATCTCATTGCCAGGAGGCAACAAGAAACTGTCTCAGGATAAACTCCTGGGGGAGGCCTGTAGGCAAATGAAAAATGACCTTGTAGCAGCTCCTCAGGAGCCTCCAAGTTGTCATGTTCCAGGAGGATCACAGGGCATTCTGTTAAGACTTAGATCACCTGCAGGGAGGCCTTGTCTACCTGGCCTAATTAGATATGTACAACATTACAGGAACCATGCTAGAGCCATTCCCCTACAAAAAAATGGATGGATTTGGCTTTTACAAAACAGAGAGAGATGCAACACCTTCCCCGTGTGGAAATAGGCAGGACCATGTCTTTTTTTTCTTTGAGCAGTATGAGGTAGTGTGTGTCTCTGTGTGTGTGTGTGTGTGTGTGTGTGTGTGTGTGTGTGTGTGTTTCCTTTCTTCTAAAAGCAAGAAAGAATCCCTCCACTGGTCTGCAGGCCTGAGGTGTTTGGTTTACTTAGCTGCAGCCAAATTTGCAGATCAGCAAATACTATAACTTCTTTCACAAAAAGTAGCAATTTGTGCCTGGTGAAATGACAAGCTGACACGTTTGTATTTTACCACTCACTGAATTTTGCTTTGTTCTTGTACACACACCTTGAGATTTGTTAGCCTATTCATCAGACTAGCAAGAGCAAAGGCAAAAATTGAAAGCAAAGAACACAGAAGAAAATGTGCTGAAGACAGCCAGAGTAAAATGTCAAGAAAGCAAGATGGTAGAAGCCAAGCTCATTGACCAAAGCAACATTATGAGATGACTAGTGGCCCAGTGCACGAAATTCGTGCATGGGGGAGGGTGTGTTCCTCAGCCTGGCCTTCACCCTCTCCAATTTGGGACCCCTCGAAGGATGTCCTACTGCCAGTTTACAGGGATCGGGCCTAAACCAGCAGTCAGACATCCCTCTCGCAATCCGGGATGGCTGGCTCCTAACCGCTCACATGCCTGCCTGCCTGCCTGATTGCCTCTACCCACTCTGCCTGCCGGCCTGCTCGCCCTCAACTGTCCTCCCTGCTGCCGGCCTGCTTGCCCCCAAATGCCCCTCCGCCAGCCTGATCACCCCAAACTTCCCCCCCTGCTGGCCTGCTTGCCCCTACCTTCCCTCCCCACTGGCCTGCTCATCCCCAACTGTCCCCCTGCTGGTCTACTCACTCCAAACTTCCCCCCCCCCGCTTTCCTGATCACCTCCAACTGACCCCCACTGATGGCCTGCTTGCCCCCAACTGGCCCTCCTGCTGGTCTGCTTACCCCCAACAGCCCCACCCCCTACCAGCCGGATCACCCACAACTGCCCTCCTCCCCTCTTGGCCTCTAACTGCCTCTACCGCGGCCCTGCCACCATAGCTTTGTCCAGAAGAACATCTGGAAGGTCTCTTGGAAGGTCTCCCAGTCTAATTAGCATATTACTATTTTATTAGTATAGATATATTTGTCTGTAAATATGATTATGATTACAGATATGAGTAGGACCAGGTAAAATTTTATAGAATGGGCCTTTTATTACAGATGGTTTCCCATGTATGCATTTTTTCTAAAGAAGGAAAAATTAATTTAAAAAATGTTTCAGGAAGACTTTGAGAAATTTACAGTATCTGCTTTTCTTCCAAGAAAGTTGTCATTTTATGCCTGAGTGAGAATTATTTGTATGCTTTGTATGTCAGCATTGGGCCACTGTGACTGAGGGCTACTTAGCTTGACTTGAAAGTAATTCTCTTGCTCACTGGCTGGGAGGGAGGGTGTGTGGCAGAGGAGATAAATACTCGGTTCTGGATTATTCATAGATTACTGACTTTCTGGATTGATTGTGCAAGCCCCTCCTTTTATTGATGTCCACCTTCTATTGACAGACATCTACCCTGGGAGAGAAATGAGATGAAACTCTCTTTCTTTTCATTGTAAAAAGCATTTGAATTCCTAAGGTGTAATAAGGCCACCTAGCCATCCACAGTCAAGGTATACATTTTCATGGAGGATGTTCCCACTCTTGAATAAATTAAAACAATTTTTTTCTTTTAATTTAAACTTTCTTCTATAACTGTTTTCTTGTTACTTAAAAGCTAGTTTTTTTGAAACTACTTCCAAAGCTTTTCAAGTTGTATATGTCCTTGGAATGAATTTATAAATAAGAATTGAGCCCGGCCGGTGTGACTCAGTGGTTTAGTACCGTTTGATTCCAGGTCAGGCCACACGCCCAGGTTGTGGGCTTGATCCCAAGTACGGGGCATGTAGGAGGCAGCCGATCAATGATTCTCTCTCATCATTGATGTTTCTATCTCTCTCCCTCTCCCTTCCTCTCTGAATCAGTAAGAATATATTTGAGAGAGAGAGAGAGAGAGAAAGAGAGAGAGAGGAGAGTATATATGTTTATAAATAAGAAAACATGTATTTGATGCCTTAGAAAGTCTTATTTTCTTTCATTAAAACTTGTGCAGTATAGGGAACTCCATAGATTCTCTTAATTTGAAGAAAGTTAGAGGGAAAGGTACTAATTCAGAGTTCCTTGGGAAAATGTGTCACTTACATATTTTTTTATGTTTATTTTTTTAATCAAAAACTGAAATATTTTCTATTCAGAAAATATATTTGGATCTAAATATCTTCTATAATTTTAACCGTAAAATATCAATTTAAATATTTTAAAAATGGTTGGGATGTTTGTGTTTTTTAAATAAGTTAGGTTACTGGCGTTCTACATGTTACTGGATCACCTGGGGTAATTTTCTGATTGGAAAATTAAGAATTATAGTCAAAGGGGAGGACATGAGAAGTTTTAAAAAACATATTCAATTTACTTTAGAAGCCAACCTCTCTTATCATGTGACTTGTTTTGTATGTTTGTTAAACTATATTATCACGTAAGCATTGCTGCTATTGGGACAAACAGTGATAGTTGACTCAGGTCATTTGAATGTCCACTGTCTGTTTTAATTTGTGTTTGTTTTGACTCTGTCATATGCTCAAACTTCAGTGGAAGTCATGAGAACCTATTATTTTTGCCTGCTCCCTCCTTTATGTTGGAAATATACTTTTTTACTCAGAGGGACCTTAACTTTGATGCAAGGGATTGTTTCCGTTGCCAACTTTTTTCTTCCTTGCCAAGTAAGAGAGTTGTTGTGAACTCTTCAGTGATACCTTCCCCAGGATATTTGCAGATGTTGTTGGGAAAAGTCATTTCATCCCCGACCTTTGCATGTCAGGTGCTGGGGTGCCCGGGTGCCCGGGGTGCCGCCATGCCTGTGGCCGGAGCTCTCCCTTCATGATCACCAGCTGGGGGCGGGCAAAGGCGCCCTGGTTCTCCGATCCAGGGCTGGGGGAAGGGCAAAGGCGGCTCCCAGGGCCACCTTTGCCCTGCCACCCGGCTCTTTCCTACCGCCTGGGTTTCCGATCACCGTTCTTCCGTCCTTCCCCTTTCGCTTCCCATCATTGCTCCTATGTATGCAAATTAACTGCCATCTTTGTTGGCAGTTAACCGCCATCTTTCTTGGCAGTTAATTTGCATATCGTCTGATTAGCCAATGAGAAGCGTAGTGAAGGTATGGTCAATTATCCTTTTTGTCTTTTATTAGATAGGATACGGAATTGCTTCTAAGGGCTTAGCTTCTTGTTATCTGTTACTACTATCAGGAGTTCATGGCACCATGGACATGTCACATTTCTGCAGCATGCCTTTAAAAACAAACAAACAAACAAAACATGGCCATGAACCAATGTTCTCCATTGACCATAATTATTTTTCTTGTCTACAAGCCGAGGTATAGGCCTACAGAAACTATGAACAAAGGAGTTGCCTGGCTGATGTGGCTCAGTTGGTTGAATGTCATCCCATGAACCAAAAGGTCACAGTTTGTTAATTTTTTTATATATATGCATAATTTTATAAAAAGATTGGCCCACACACTGATTTTCATCAGTACAGAAACAGCATTAAGTCCATAGCACACTGCAAGAAATGAGTGAAGAACAGAATGCAAACAAGCCTAATAGTTCACAAGCAGGCTCACCATGGAGGAAATGACGATACTCAAACCAACTAAAGCTTTAAAGAATTACTTATATAGTCTCCCATTTTAAAACAGCTTTACATACCTGATTTAGTTTACATTAAAATATATGCCAATGAATCAATTTGTTCCATATTCAGAAATATAAACACATATCACATTCCTGACTGCTAAAGTTTTTGTCATAAATTCTCTTTTATACAAGAAAAAAGGAAACAGTTGTTGTTTTTAGACAGGCTCTATTAATTACAATTTTTACTCTGTACACACAATGATTGGCTGGTTTTCTCCTTTTTTAAAAAACAAAAAACAGTACCATGAGAGCAACAGTGATTGACCTGCAAAGTTTGTGTCAGAAAGGTCACAGTTTGATTCCCAGACAGCACGCATGCCTGGGGTTGTGGGCTCGATCCCCAGTAAAGGGTGTGCAGGAGGCAGCCGATGGATGTTTCTCTCTCATTGATGCTTCTATCTCTCTCTCCCTTTCCCTTCCTCTCTCTAAAATATATAAAATAAAATAAAATCAGAGGGAGATGAGAAGACCTGCAGTAGACCCCGCCAGGGCTGCCACCAGGCCTTCACAGTGGAATCAACTACGGAAAGTAATAACGGACCGAGCTGTGCAGTGTGAAAGGAGAGACTCGGCAATAACGAAGGGTCCGTTGCTGAGGGAAACAAAGCTATGAGTGTGGCCAAACAAAGGAGCTAAGCAAAAACACCAATCAAGAAAAGGCAGGTCCCATGCTTAGATGGTTGAAGGCTGTGCATTGACTGATTTTCTTAAAGGTGTATGCATATAGCATTACTTTATGAATGCACAGCTGCACTTCCCTGAGCCAAACCATGCATTTATAGACAGCAGAACACTGAGATACACAGAGATTTAGCTCTTGAAAATATTCCTTTTACAGCGCACTCACAATATCTAATGAGACTGGGTAGTATCATCCCCTTGTAAAAGGAGTTCACACTTTCAGTATGACACATCCCAGACCAGATATCCCTTAATCCTGAAGGAATTTTTTAGATTATGTAAACCAAGCTGTATCCCACTTTATCATTTCAGATCTGGCGTTCTGAATAATTGAGTTTACTTAAATTAATTTAAGAAACTTTACTTTGTGTTTCAATTTGTGATATAAATACTCTTCCGTGTGTGTGCACTAGCATTTTTATTTTCAATCCTTCTTATAAAAAATATAAAACATAAAAGCATAGCATGCTGTTAAATATGTAAAGAGATCTAATTGTCATCCAATTCTATGATTTTTTTAAAACTTTAAATTTCTCTGTGCATGACATCATTTTTACTTACAAAGATACCCTATGAGGAGCCCTGATATTAGCAGCCCCAGTGTGGAACTACTCTGGCCACTTCCCACTCTGCCCACTCAGTCTCCCATTTGTCCCCCTCAGAGAGCACAGATTTAAAAACTGCTGTGACAAATGCCTCACTTTGGCAAAAAGAACATCCAGTTCTAGGAAACTGCACAATATTTATTAGTAATTTCCTGAACTAAAATTAAAAATGGCAGAGGGTGAAGAATGAATAAATTATCATTCTTAAGGAGAGAGCCATCTAATCTTAAGACTCATGCCTCAGAGTAATACTTTTCCAATTCCATTAGCTGCGAAAACAACCCTTCACACCAATATTTCAACTTCATTTTAAAAGTTACACTGCATATGGCTCCTTCAGGTAACATCTTAGAATATGTGAGAAAATCAATTGTGGGTAGCAACAAACGAATTTTACAACATTCTGATATAAATAATGCCTTCTATTGTTGTCCCAACTAGATATGATACCATTCTCCTAATCTTAGCAACTTATCACTGCTGGGTAATCACCCCCTGCAGCAGCAGCTCCCTAAATAGAACTCAGTTTCCATGCTCTCACATTCTAATAACTCTGCCACATCACTGTAACAAGGACTTTTTCGAAAACATTTTTCATTTGCACATTCAGGCTGCTTCTCATTTCAGTACAATTGAACTTAAAAATCATTGTTGCTCATCTCCTTAGTACTGAGAGTTGGGATACTGAGAGTTGGGATATAACCAGAGAATTTCACTCTTGTCCTCATCTGGCATTTACCTTAGGGGATAGGCACACAGTGCAGACAAAGTCACCCCCAACCTAACATATGGCAGGATTCAATGTCTAGGTGAATAAACAAGCAGGCAAGAGTTCTAATATGCACCAGTTAATAAACCCAAACAATGTGTCTGGGAACAAATGAAGAAGGATTACCTCTGAACAGAGAAAACTTCCTGTCACTGTGGCCTCAGAGAGAGGGTTCAGTGGACAGATAAGATTAGAAGTCAGACTGCAGGAGGCCAAATTATAAAAAAGGAGAATTGAGAAAACAGCACGTGTGGACTTCACTTTGAGACATTATTTATAACAGAATGTTTATAACTGAAGAGGAAGAGACAGTTAACCTGAAAGCTTGAGGAGGGAAAACAGAGACAAAGGAAAATAATTTTCTTTTTTACCTTTTTAAAGGAATATAGGAAGAAGAGGGCATTTTGGTTCCACAGCTAAGGGAGATAAACCTACAGAGAGGAATGAGGCTCTTAGAGAATGGGGGAGAGAAGCAGAACAGAGAGAGTGTTTTAAGAACATAGGTAGGACTCTGAGATGAAAAGGCAAGAGATGAACAAGATTAAAAACAGGAGACTTTTTGGGTGCTAGGGAAGAAGACAGAAAACATTACACTGAGTAGCCTTCATCTCCTTCATGATGCAGGAGGGCATCTGCAAAGAGTCAAGGTTATAGTGGTTATGTTGGGAGCCCTAGGAAAGGGAGAATTACGGAAATTCAACGAGGACTGAAAAAGAAATACAAAGCAGTCCTGAGAGCCCCACTGAATTAACTGGAGATTCTGCAAAGGGGCGACTGGCACTGAGGGACTTTCTCCCTCAGCTCTTGGCAGTCTGCGAATGGAAGCAGATGGTGAAGTTTGTGGACAGCTGGGAACTGATGAGGAGATGGCCAAGTGGATGAGAGACTCTAAGCCAGGAGAACAGAAGATAAAATGTTTAAGGGGCCCCAACTGGCCTGGGAGGCATATGACATCTGAAAACAACTGACAGGGAACAAGAAGCAATGGAAAATCTAAAATACAGAATCCTATACATTTAAAAGCTTCTACAGATTTGAAGAAGTGAAAACAACTGATGTGATCAAGTGGGTGTGATAAAAAAGAGGATTTCAGGATTTGGTAAATCAACAGTTTATTCAGCATACATCTATGTGTGGCACTATGCTCAGATGTTCCAGTTTCTTCTACTGTACAACCTATTCAAATGTTCAATTTTTTATCAGTGTATCTTGATAATCACTAGTTTGCTAGGAAATTATCTAGTTCCTCCAGAGTTTCAAATGTGTTACATGTATTACTCTCTCTCGCTTCTACTTAGTTCCCCAAAATTTATTTATTTATTCACTTAAAATGCCAATAACAAACTCCTTACACTAGTAATATCTATTTTTATCTTAATTTAATTTATTTTATTGTTGAGAGTATTACAGATGTCTTCCAGTTTCCTTCCTTTGCTCCCTCTCACTGCTATTTTTTTTTTAAAAAAAACTGCTACATCGCTAATTTTCCTTTCTCAATTAGTAATTAAGGTTAAGATGCATATGGAACATGCATTTGGAAGATTCCTGGCTTAGGAGATGGGTAAATGGTGACAACATTAGAAGAGAGCAAGAACAAAGAGAATGAGAAGAATGGGAAGGTAGCGAATTGATATAATGAAGGAAAACCAGGTGGAGTACACTTCCAGTGTGGAGCTGAGATATGAATCTGCAGTTAGGTAGAAAGAACTGGGGTAGCATCAAGACAATAACACGTGCTAGATGGTTTGGCTCAGTGGATAGAACATTGGCCTGCAGACTAAAGGGTCAGAGGTTTGATTCCGGTCAAAGGCACATACTGTCCCAGTCGGGGCACGTGCAGGAGGCAACCAATTGATGTGTCTCTCTCACATCCATGTTTTTCTCTCTGTCTCTCCCGCTCCCTTCCACTCTCTCTAAAAATCAATGGGAAAATATCCTCAGGTAAGGATTAGCAACAACAAAAAAAGACAATAACAGAAGTCACCAAGAGAAAAAGTGTAAAAAAAAAAAAAAAGAGAGAGAGAGAAGCAAGTTGAAACACAGGGGAATCTCCACACTTAAATGGAAGGTAGAGAATAAATAACTGATAAAAGAGTAAGCATTGAGATATACAAACCAGGACAGAATGATCTATCAGAATACAAGTAAAGAGCAAATGAAGGAGGAGAAGGAGAAGGGATAGGAGAGGAGGAAGAAGAAGTGAAGGAAGAGTAGATGGAGAAGGAGAAGAAGGTGGAAAAGAGGAAGAAATAGTCAACACCTCAATTGAGAGGGCAGTTCAGATGGGTGACTGTAGACCAGAAGAATGAAGCCAAGAAGAAATCGCCAAATAGATAAAGGGTTCACTTTAACAACAGGGCTGAATGAGGATCAGGATTCCTGAGTGGGCCTAGTACTGTCACTAGAAGAGAGTAAAGAACTAAGGACTCTCAAAAAATATGAATATTAAAAAAATCAGGTGATGGTGAAGGTCACAGGAAAGAGCACATTTATATTCAGATTTTACAGTTATCTGATTTCCCCTTGATGTGGGGCAGACAGGTCTATGAAGATAATTTTTGTCACTGAGATTCCTTAAAGAAGACCCATATAATTATGGGTTGATATTCAAATACTCTCCTATGAATACCACCCTGCAAGTAATCAAATTAACATACATCTATATAAGATGGCAATATTCTCTTTGGAAGTGATTACGTATTTACCTTGACCTTTTTCATCTATGTATCCTGGAGACATCTAATAAAATCTGTTAAATATAATTTAGCTCCAGTTGTTATTGTTACTTTCATTAATTTAAATAGTTCTATCAGGATTTAGACTTTCCTCTATTCAAGATATTCACTGCTAGGCTGTAATTAATGGACATACTTAAAATATTATTCAAATTGTTGTTTTATTCTTTACACTAAAATTTTTTAAAATAAATTATTTTCCAAAATCATATCTTAATCTCTTAACTTTCAAGCCTTTTAAAACAGCAACCATTCTTAGTGAATGTAAATTTTAAATCCATAAAAGAAGACTGTTTCCATTCACTAGTAGACCATCTGCGGCAACGAAGAGTAGTTTCATTAGTTGAAAGATAAATTAACACTGTTTAAAGGATAGTTATAATATATAAACATCTAAAACCTCCTTTCTATTCCAAAATCCATAAAATGAAATTCCTAGAAAGTACACTCAAAGACATCAGTGGAGATTCCAATAGTCACCACTGGACTCCTCTATTGAGCTCTTTCGAACACTTTTACAATGACAGCCCTAGTCCTGACTTGAATTATAATGCTGTATAAACACAAGAAAGTGCAATAACTGTAGATCTAATAACTAATAAACCCTAAACTATGTGCTACAGGAGGTGAATAATGGCATTGTTCCCTAAGAAATAGGTACAAAATAATTTCCATTTCCTGGAAGAAAGCCCAAAGTGAATCTGCAAGTTATAACTTGTGGTTGGCAGAATAATGGCTTCCTAAAGATGTCTATATTCTGATCCCTAGAAACTATGATTATGTTACATCATATGTCAAAAGAGATTTTGCAGATGTGATATATTTAACTCCTTGCGATGGGGATGTTACCTTGGATTGTCCAGGAGGGCCCAATATAATCTCAGGGGTCCTTAAAAGTAGAGAAACTTTCATAGCTGTGATCAGATGTGACTCCGACAGAAGGGTCAGAGAGATGCTAGGTTGCCGGCTTTGAAGATGGAGGAAGGGGCCATGAGCCAAGGAGTGAAAATGTCTTCTAGAAGTAGGAAAAGGCAAGGAAACAGGTCCTCCCTTAGAGCCTCAAGAAGGAATCCAGCCCTGCCCACATGTTACCTTTAGCCCAGTGCAACTCATGTCAGACTTCTAACCTACTGAGTTGTAAGATGACACATTTCTGCTATTGGAGTGGTTAAGTCATGACTATAGGAAACTAATACAGAACTGTACATCATCTATCTATCTATCTATCTATCTATCTATCTATCTATCTATCTATCATCTATCTATCTATCTAAAAGGCTAAGCGACCGTCTGACCATCTGACCAGCCAGTAGGTATGATGCACACTGACCACCAGGGGGCAGATGCTCAATGCAGGAGCTGCCGAGATGCGGTGACTTGGCAGCAGCAGTTTTCAAGTGATGCACCCTGGAACCAGAGAGAAGGGAGCCCGATTCCAGGGTGTGTCACCCGAGAACCGCCCTCTCGCAATCTGGCACCCCCTCGGAGAGCCAGTTTTGGCCCAATCCCCACAGGCCAGGTCAAGGGAACCCACCTGCTAGAGGGACCCCGCTCATTCCGAGATACCCTTTGAGCCACGGCCAGCCTGGGAGGGACCAGGAAAGGTTGGCTCCAGGGTGTGTCAGGCCTATCTCACCTAGTCCCGCCCCCATCAGCTACCTACTAATTAATTTCCTTTCACTGTGCATGACTCTATGCATGGGGCACTAGTAAATAATAAGTAATGATATTTAGTAAACTGTTCAAATTTACTAAGTGCATAATAATTCTGAAAATGGACCAAATAATCATATTTAATTTGCATTAAAAATAAGAAGGAATCAACAAATAAATAAATTCGTTTAGGACAATAGTTACCACATCATAGGTACTGTATTCCCTCTGATTTAAACTGGGGTTCACTGTAGATAATACAGAAATTATAAAAGAGCAATTAAGAGAATTCATCCATAGCTAATATTTTCCTGTGTCTTTAAGCCAATGTTCCAGGAATTAATTTCAAATAGCACATGTAGACAGCATCCAAAACTCTTCACTAGCTTAGCATTTTTTTTAATACAGAAAGAAAGTTTATGATGTTAACTCTCCAAAATAGTTTTAAATATAGTCATAAAGTTTCAGGGCTGGAAGACATCTAATAAATCAGCTAATCATTTTAAAGATGAAGAAAGTGATTTCCCCAAGGTTTAGTTTTGGCATAAATATCTTATTTCATGGAGACATTACCTTGATAAGCCATAAATGTACACTAATTTAAATAACTGGTTTCAATTCCCAAGCAGCCTTTCTATGTTTTAAAAACCATAAATAAAACACAGCTTCCTTGTCAAATTAAATCTTGAACTACTGAATTCAGATTTGCTATTATAAGACATTAATTATGACAACTATATGAGAAAAAATAATTTCTCCTAGAATCCTAAGCCCTGTAAAGACACCTACAGATACTTAAAAGTATATTTGGTAGAATACTTTTTGACATATAGCAAAATTAAAATAGCAATGTCATAAACTCCTAAAACCTGACTTTGTATAACTTCATGCTTATTTAGAGGGGAAATCTTGCTATTCCAAAATCTGTCACACAGACAGATTCATTCGAGGTACCAACTTTGCAGAGAGTGCTGTGCCAGGTCCCTGGGCATGTGGAGAGCAGCACACCATGCCCCTCCCAAGGTACTGCCCACCACTGCTCTTTCCATGGTTCTGAGAACTCCATCTTTGTTCTGCACGGGCTTCTCTTCCTCTCTCACCTGAGAGATTATCCTCAGCCTCTGCTAACTGCTCCCCTAGAGAGGGCTCTCCGCACTCCCAGGTTCATCTATGACCCACACACTTGAGGATCACCAAATCCAAGCCTGCTCCTCAGACTCTTCTCACCAGCTTCTGACCCAGACCCTTCAAATGTGCCATAGGCCCTCAATCTCCACATGAAAACCTAGCACTGTCCCTCAAATGTGGTCCATATGTTCCTTAAGTCAGTGAATGGTATCTATATTAGATCCAGTGATCCCTCCTCCAGCTCTTGTCGTGGGCCACTTAGCAGATCCTGTGGCTCCTACCTCCTATAGTTTTAGAATCTGTCTCCTCCTCTCAGCCACCCCCTGCTCTGTAGTACATGGGCAGCCCATCTCATCAGTTTTTGGTAGTACACTGACCTCTTGGCTCATCTTCTGTCTACACCCGCTCCCCCATCCTACTCAAGATATATCTCTGGAGTTCTCTCTCCACAAGAAAGGCTATCCTCTCCTTCCCAAAGCTTCCCAGTATCTTTAGTAATTGTAGTACAATGTCCAACCAGCTTAGCACAGCAAACAAGGTGCTTCTCCACTGACCTATACCACCATCCACCCTTATCAACTGGTTTTTCCACTTACTCAACAAATACTTATGAAGGACCTACTATGTGCTAGACTCTATGCACACAGTGGACAAAAATAAACACTACCCCTTACTCATAAGCTTTAAAATCTAGTGGAGAAGAATCAAATAATCCAGAATATGATTATAAACTACTAGAGGTCTGGCGCATGAAATTCATGTGTGGGTACAGTCCCTAGGCCTGGCCAGTGATTAAGGCCATCTTCCCCAGCTGCCTGCAGCTGCCCCCGCCCCCTACCGCCACCCACCTCCAGTTCCCTGTTCACCATCAGGCAAGCGGAGCCTGCTGGCCGGGGAAAGGGACCAAGAGGTGGTCAGTGCACCACATAGTGACTGGTCCAGCGGTTGTTCTGGTCATTCTGCCATTAGGGTCAATTTGCATATTACCCTTTTATTATATAGGAGGATAGAGGCCTAGTGCACAGGTGGGGGCCAGCTGACCTGACCTGAAGGAGGCCCTGGACTGGGGTCCCCACTCGGGGAAAGGACCACCAGAGCAGGGGCCACGGTGTTTGCAGGCCGGCCCCGCCCCCGATCAGGGAGGGGGTCCCCAGTGTAATGGGGCCGGCCTGGGCGAGGGGCCTGGGGTGGCTTGCAGGCCAGCCACACACCCCAGTTTTGTCAGGAAGGACGTCCAGAAGATGTCTAGTCTAATTAGCATATTACCCTTTTATTAGTATAGATATTAAGCGATTTCACAGAATACTGGTATAGCACTTTGAGAGCATAGAACAGATAGCTCAGCCTAGCCTGGGAGATCAGGGAAAGCTTTCCTAACAAAAGAGGAGGAACACTCCAGACAGGAAGCATAGCAGTTACAGGTGTCCTGTAGCAGGACCTTAAATAAGGCCAGTATTATCAGAGCACAAGAGATGAATGAGCACATAGCTGAAGATGATGCTGAGCAGACAAGAAGGGGCCAGATTCTCCAGGTTTTAGACACTTGAGTAAGGATTTGCTCATATCCTATCCTACTGGCAATAGGGAGCATTTGAAAGATTTTAAGCAGAGAAAATATAGGGTTGTTGACAGGATGCAGCTTGTGCTTTGAAAAGGGTAATGTGGCTGTAATGTGGAGTATGGATTAGGTCATCTCAAGAGTAGGTCATGGGACATCAGCTGGAGCAGCCAGGCAATGGGTGACAGGGATGACAGCTTGAACTCAGATGGTGGCAGGAACGATGAAAAGAGTAGAAAGACTGGAGAAATATTCCAGAAGCAGAAGCAATAGCACTGAGGACAGACTACTCAAGGGAAGTGAAAAAATAAGGTGTCTAGATGGCCACCCAAATCTTGGCTGGGTCATATGATGGCTGGGCCAAGTGCCCAACTAGGGAGGTCTTCATATACTAGGACCATTGGGTCTGAGAATTCCTAAGATGACAATGACTTTAAATCAAATACAAGATTTTTATCCCCAAATAACTGATATATTTCTCAACCTTCCAAACATTTTTATAAATCAATATATCTTTTAAATCTGCTCAACTTACTAAAGACCAAACCTTTGCCACTATCATTTTCTCATGCTCTTCATTTACATCAGAACAGTAAAAAAATATTGGCAATAATCTCCTATTTTCACTTAAAGTGTTTCACAAAAAAAAAAAATTATTTTCTATAGTAAGCTACATCCCAAAGAGGCTTTTCAGGAAAGGCTGTCAGAAATATATTGTGCCACTCGCTTGCAGTTAATGTACGATAAGAACAACAAATGGCTTTTTAGAGGTGTAACTTCATAGCTATCTTTTCCTTAAAGAAAAATTAAGATCTTCTTTAATTAGGATAAAAACACTTTGTATTTTTTTAATTTTTTTTTATTGCTTAAAGTATTACAAAGGGTATTACATACGTGTCCTTTTTTTCCCCCCACCCTTGACAATCCCCTGGCCTCCCCTACCCCCCCCCCCAGTGTCTTATGTCCATTGGTTATGCTTATATGCATGCATACAAGTCCTTCGGTTGATCTCTTACCCCCCTCCCTCCTGCCCCGCAACCCTCCCCAGCAGATAAAACACTTTTTAAAAAATGATTTAACCAATGCTAATTCTCTAGAGTAAATAATTTTACAACAGTTTTAGGAATCTCAAATAAAATATGACAGCTGATACCAAAAAAATTCTAAAAATTATTAAAAACTAATACATAAATTCCCTATTTAACTGTTCAAGAAAAATACCATTTGTTGAGTATTTTTCAAGAGCCAAATAAATCATAAACATTTTCTCATTTAATCCTAAAATTTTTATGAAGAGATTGTAAAAATAAAGGAAAACCTCATTCAAAATGGAGTCAGGAGCCATGAAGAAAGAGCTCTCATGCGCACACCACTCATCCTAACTTTACATACTCCAGCAGGAAGAAGCTTACTTTACATGCCATACAGGAAGAAGGAAGATTTATCTCCTTGTGCCACAACAACTCAGCCAATGAGAAGCTGCCACAAGCCCAACCTGTCACTCTTCTCCAATAAACTTTTGTTCAGTATCACCCATCCCATCATCCTCCCCTCCTCTATCAAAGCACGCTCCTCCTATGTTCTCCAGACTTGCCTACGGTTAACTATAGTTTGCTTGTCCCAAATGGCATTTCTTCTATTATACCCAAATAAACTCAATTTTCCTGGCTAAATCATTTACCTTTCTGTCTTCTTAAAATTTAGAAGGGGAAAAGCCAGATCACTTGCCCAATTGAAGAAAACAGTTGTTTTCATTTGGGAGACTTCAAATGCAGACGTCTGGAATTACCTAGTGATTGGCAATACTAATTCTATAAACTTTAAACATACATATTTATTAATAAACAATACTTACTGATACAAGCCTCTTTTTAGGGATATCTATGATAGTTGTTAAATTTTTTGAATTACCAGGTTAGCTCAGAGAGTTTCCAAAAGAACCAAAAAGAATCAATCTAATGGCATGACTGTATCAAGAAAAATCTAGTTCAGTCCCCAAGGAAACAGAGGCTATATTAGATATTATTTTAATATTTTATTAGATTAATATTTTAATTATTAGCAGTTACTTCACCCATACCATTTCCAAGCAGGATTCCAGTTTTTTTCTACCTTTATTTTGATAACTACAAAGAAGGGAAAATGTTAAAGTAGAAAGCTCATAAATAAGTAGAAAGTGCATAGGCTTTAGAATTTGCTAAATTTGGGAGTTCAAATCCTGGATTCACCACTAGCTAGTAAAGTTCACCCTAAATAAATTAAATGGCCTCTCAAGGCTTTATGAATGATAACACATGGGTCAATGTTAATGACACAGACTAATCATTCAATAAATTAGTTTTGATAGAATTTCCAAATAATATAACTTCCAAAGAAAGACCTTGCTTGTTGTAAAATCACTACCAAGAATTGAATGTTTTTCAGTATAATTTCTGTTCACATATAAATATGTATGTGTACATAATTTTTGTTTTATTATTTTCAATACTAGAGACCCAGTGCATGAAATCGTGCACGTGTGTGTGTGTGTGTGTGTGTGTGTGTGTGTGTGTGTGTGTGGGGTCCCTAGGCCTGGCTGGCAATTGAAGCGCAAGTGTCTGGCATGGAAAGGCAGGTCCCAGCTGACCTCTGGGCCCTGGGCAGCACCTGGACCCCCAAACCCCTTTCACCCCCCTCCACCTCAGTCACAGTGCCCAAGTCCCCATGCAGAGATGCAGTGAGCACAGCTGGACCCCACGGGCCAGGCCAGGGCACAGTATGGGCCTCTTGGCTGCCCAGCAGCGCCACAGGGAAGCTGGGTGGTTATAGTGCACTCTCCTGGCTGGCCTCACAGATCGGCTCCTGTGTGAACAGCATGGAAGTTCAGTGGGTAGGGTGCACTCCCCCGGCTGGCCTCACAGACCGGCTCCTGTGTGAACCCACGGGGAGCCCGACCAGCCCCTGTGGTCCAAGCGGCTGTGGCCTGGCTCACCTGGAAGACACCGCACGGGTGCAGGGTGGGCTCCTCGCCGGCACCTGGCACCTGAGCGTGGGGACTTCCCCAGCGTGTGAGCCCTGGTGTCCCGGGGGAGAGTAGCAGGGGGAGTGAGAGCGACTCGGCGGCCCCCAGGAGGCTGGCGAGAGGTCACAGCCCCATGTCATAGCGAGTGGTTGAACACCCAGTCTCCCAGTCAAATGACCACCCAAAGGGACAATTTGCATATTAGGCTTTTATTATATAGGATATAAGATAAATTATTAGATCTCTTTTGTTTTGCAAGTATCCTACAGAAAAGATCAAACAATTCCCAGGAACTATAGGAAGAAAAACCCCACTTTAATACTAGGACAACAGGCAATTTAGAGAATAGTTCCCTTTATCCCACTAAAAGTGGTAAAAATATAAATTACCTCAAACCCCTTGCCCCAAATAATTCAATTCGCATTTCAACTAGCAGCTTGTAGCATCTGTATACACAAGCCAAATCTCATCCTTCTTCTAATCATTGAGCTATCTATGTTCTACATCTGGGAAAATAACAACAATATCAGATTTGGAGAAGAATAAACCACAGGATGAAACATTTGAAAATGAATCACTAACTATAAAACAAGTCTGGCAATGGAAGGACAATAGCAAAAAGTTACTTTCCATTAAAACGGAAAAATTATATTTTTAAAAATGTAGTTGGCTATAATGAAACTATAATAAATTGCTAAAAAGAATCTTTTGGAGACTAAACATTTTTAAATGGTTGGTCTAACTCTGCTTTTCTTTTTGTGGAGTCAATGCTTCAACCATGGGATAAGAGAATCTAAAACAATTTACATTAGTGGGAAAATATAGCTGCAAGGAAGAAACAACAACGTAATAAATCACAACCTTTCTCTCAGAAGAAAATAAATGTGTTGTTTTTAAAAACAAACAAAACAAAAAAAAAACCTGCTGTTAGGGCCAGGTACAGTCCAAATTTATTTCTGGAATTCCAGTGTTGCATAACTGAAGTATATTTCAATGGAGCTGAACATCAAGTTATATAATTATCAATTACCATATTCTATTTTGTTTGTTTGTTTGTTTGTTTAAGCAAAGAACAAGATAGGACTGGGGTGACAATAAGAGAAGAAAATAATTTAAAGTAGCATATTTTTCTTATAGTTAAAAAAAATTTATTTTAAAAATCATTTAGGTGAAAGGCCACAAATTTTCAATATTTTGTCCCAAGACTAAGCAATATAAAATGATCTTTAAAAACCTAAATTCTGCCTAGCCGGTGTTTCTCAGTGGTTGAGTGTCAACCCAGGAACCAAGAGGTTACCAGATCAACAAGATTGGATTGTGGGTTCAACTCCCAGTAGGGGCCAGGCAGGAGGCAGCCAATGGGTGTTTCATCAATGTTTCTGTCTCTCTATCACTCTCCCTTCCTCTCTCTCTAAAAATCAATGAAAACACATTTAAAAAATAATAATAAAAATAAAATAAAAACCTAAATCCTTTTTTAGTAATTTTTTCAAGGTATTTTTAGATTTTTCTTTTATTAGAAATTTAAACCTTACTCAACAATTACTTAAGGTACTTTAAAAGATCATTAAAGAAAAATTATCAAATTTATATTCTTTCTTCCCATGGAGAACAGCACAAATGTTGAACATTCATTTTACAGAAAGTTTAAAAACAGTTATTCTCTTGTGTAGCAATAATCAGGAAATATATGGAATATATATTCCAGGCAACCAGCATCTGCATTTTTCATTTAAATTTAAAGCATCAGAGTATTAGTTGAATATTCCAAAGCTGTATTAGTAACCATAATAAGTGCTATTCATCTTAGAGCAAATGTATAATCTCTAAAACATGACTTTAATAGCAGAGTACAAGTTCTATCATTACAAGAGTAAACCAATCTGGGAAAAGCTAAGGGAAGAATTATAAATTAACTAAGTGGGATTTCCTATTTTCTTGTTCACAGGAAAAGTTTACAAATCAAAAGTTGTTTTACTTAAAGCTTTTTTAAAAAGCAACTAAATGAGATAAGAACTTCAAACTTTTTCTTGATGAATATAAGGGTGGGGCAAAAGTAGGTTTACAGTTAGTTATTCATATGGAAAATAATACAAGAATAAACTGTTTTGCGTTCTCACAACTGTAAACCTACTTTTGCCCCACCTTATATTTGAAAATCTTTGATTACACTGACAAAGTCAACAGAATATGCAGCGCACTGTTGATAAATAATACTACTATTATAGACTAAAATTAATAAAACTAAGACAACTAAGGCCACCTAATAAAAGTTTCATTTAAAAGCTGTTTCTTATGAACTAAAGCTGGAAATGGTGGTGATAATTACCATGACTCAGAGGAGCTGCCCCATCCCTGGGCTTTCCTTCTTCAGCTGGCTCCTAGAACACAGGAAATGTGGTTTAGACCATATTTTTGGATAACTGTTTGAAACAGTGAAAACTAACTTTTCCATTTGCAGAAAGCCAAGCCATGAAAAGCACTGTAATGAAGGGGACAATATATCAAGAGTCAGTACCCTCCCGGTGGGTGTACCAATCCTAGGAAAGGCATACCACAATCCATTCAGACACAGGAGGAATCCTGTATTACTGTTGCAGGGAGGAAAATTAATTTTTCCTCCTGCCCTTTAAGTTCTTCTGGCTGAACTAATAGTCAAATTAATATGAGACAGATTAATAGGAGAAAATGAGCAAATTTATTACATATGTACATATGGGGGTTTCATAAAAATAGGAGACCCAAGGACAGATAGGCAGGGAAGGCTTATATGCCATCTTGAGCTAAGGAGAAAGGGGTACAGGGATTGTGGTTTGGCATTTCAAAGGACAGGATGGCAATTCACAGGGAGGTGGAAAAGAAAATATTTGGTAAATAGAAATTTGGTAGACCATCTTTAATAATAAACATAGAGAGGACTTTGTTCAAAGGGGCCTTGCTAGATTCCTCCCTATTGCACTAGTTTATATTAAACTACTAGAGGCCTGGTGCATGAAAATTCATGTACTAGAGGGGTGTCCCTCAGCCTGGCCTGCCCCCTCTCACAGTCCAGGAGACCTAAGGGGCGGGAAGCGACCCAGCAATCAGGGGAAGGCGATACCCCCATCACACCTCTGCTGCTGCCACTGCCGGCAGCACAAGCCTCGGCCGGCCCTGGTTACCTGCGCCTTGGACAGCCCTGGGTGGCTAGGCAGCCACTGTCCAAGGCTTGCCCGTGCCTTGGGCCAGCCCTAGGCAGCTAGGGGGCTGAGGGGACTGGGGGACTCGGGAGGCACGTGCCCCAGCAGGGCTGAGGGGGACTGAGTGCCGCCATCTTGTGATTGTGGGCGCCGCTATCTTTGAGGGCATGGCAGTCAATTAGCATATTCCCTCCTTATTGGCTGTGGGTGCTGCCATCTTTGAGGGCGGGGCAGTCAATTAGCATATTCCCTCCTTATTGCCTGTGGGAACCGCCATCTTTGCAACAGCAAGAGGGTCAATTAGCATATTCCCTCTTTATTAGATAGGATAGTTACCTATGAAAATAGCTCCCTTCCTGGAGCACACCCTCTATCTAAATTTTGAGGACAGTTAAAGGGAAGGTCAAAGGTTTTGCCTGAATCTTCTTGTTTCTTGAAAATAACCAGGCAAATTTGGGGGTAGAAAACTCTGTTACCTGACAGTTCACATTTACCAGAGCAACTCCCTAATGAGATCCCTGGATCTGATAGTCACAGAAGAGGCAGCTGACAGGAGAGGGATGTCCCACACCAGAGCCAAGTCCTCCTTCCTTCCTTTGATTTTTAGCCTAGGCTCAGTTAAGAAAACATTCCCTAATTTTAGCCAAACTGACCTTCACAAATGGACAAATAACTTCAAAGATTTCTGGGAAGAAAATACAGACCAAACATGAAAGACAATAGAAGCAATCAATCAGAAGACAGCAGGCCTCCTCTTCTTGGAGAAGCACTCACCAGGCATACTCAGCAATCTAAAGGAAAGCTGACCATTTAGCAAAGACTGAGGGAATCACTTCTAGTCTGAAAGATGCAGCAGCAAAGAGCATGTGTTACTGGGTATCTGACAGGTGTTTTATTTACATAACTAGAGGCCCAGTGCACAATGCATGCACCTGTGGGGTCCCTCAGCCTGGCCTGCGGGGATTGGGCTGAAACCAATATTCCATGAGGGGTCCCGGATTGCAAGAGGGCACAGGCCAGGCTGAAGGACCCCACCGGTACAAAATCAGGGCTGGGGAGGAACCACAGGAGGGTTCCAGGGCATGTCCAGCCTGTCTCACCCAACCTGATTGGCCAGACCCCAGCAGCAAGGTAACCTTCCAGTCGGAGTGTCTGCCCCTGGTGGTCATTGCGCATCACAGAGACTGGTCGAATGGTCGACCTATCAGTCGGACACTCAGAATATTAGGCTTATTATATAGGATTTTGTGGCCATAAACAATGTATGCCCCTCATAAAAATTCATAATAATTGTACACTTCCAATTAGGGAACAGTTTCCCAATTTAAAAATCTTCCAAATGAAGGGTTTTGGTGGGCTTTGAACTCACTTTTGGAAGCATGAATATGTAATACTTTTCTTTAGTGCCCAGAAAAAAACTAATTGTTAACAGAGAAGGTAAAAACTCAGCAGCTGAAATCTAAAAAATAAACCTTTGTATTATTGATGGCTGACACTGAAAAATGAGTGTCATGATTTAATAATTTTGGCCAATAATCATCTCTTCAGTTTATTCCTCTATCTTTGGGACATGTTTTTTTTAAAAAAAACAAACATATTTTTATTGATTTCAGAGAGGAAGGGAGAGGGAGAGAGAGAGATAGAAACATCAATGATGAGAGATAATCATTGATTGGCTGCCTCCTGCACATTCCTACTGGGCATGTGCCCCTGACTGGAATCAAACCTGAGACCCTTCAGTCTGCAGGCCGACTCCTCTATCCACTGAGAAAAACCAGCTAAGGTTGGGACATGTCTTTTTAAACTATAACTAGGGTGGACTGACCTTCCCAGTTTGCTTAGAACTATCCTGGTCACAATTCTGAAGTCCCATTCCTAGGGACCCCTCAATTCTAGACAAACCAGGATGGTCAGTCATCTTAGCTATGACACCCATTAAAACCAACCCTAAAAATAGTAACCTCTGATAATAATAACACAAAGCTTTGAATCAGGTTTTTGAAAAAGAATCATGAATATTAATATTTTGGTTAGAGTAAACTCATTTTTAAATGTTGAAATAAGCCCTAGCTGGCTTGGCTCAATGGATAGAGCATTGGCCTGCAGACTGAAGGACAGCAGGGTTCAGTTCGGGTCAAGAGCATATGTCTGGGTTGAGGGCTCGATCCCCAGTAGGGAGTATGCAGGAGGCAGCCAATCAATGATTCTCTCTCATCAGTGGTGTTTCTCTCTCTCTCTCTCTCCCTCTCCCTTCCTCTCTGAAATCAATAAAAATGTATTTTAAAAAATAAAAATAAATGTTGAAATAAGTACTATTAATTTCATTTTTATATTATGCTTTTTTAGTTTCTTTTTTAGTCTATGGCTCTAAGGTACAAAATGCAATTTGTTTAGTAGTATATTATATAATTTTCAAATAAACCACATATATCAGGATATGTGATTAAAGTTTCTTTACCGATAGGTAAAGCAAACCAACAAGTTTGAAACTGACTGCATCAGGCTGCCATTTGCCCATATATCCACATATAACTGAGTGTGATCTATTCTTGAGGTGCCTTAGCTTACTATCTTTCCATACATATAATTTATTTTAGTTTTTGAGTTCATATGGTTAATGCTAAAAATGTACATAGAAACAAATAGTACAGTGAAAACTCGCCTACCTGTCCTCCCCCATCTGGCCAACTCATAATACCTCCACCCAGTAATCACTGTTATTAGATTGTAACATATCCTTGAGAAATTTTCTTTATGAAAATGCAAATAAACATTAATATATATTCTTATTTTCTTGTTCTTTTGCACAGAAGGTATCACATCATAATACTGTTTCCTAGATCTCTTTTCACTTAGAATGCCTTAAAGATCATTATCCTGTTATAAAGAGCATTCTTTTTTTCATAGCTATACAGCATTATCCTGATTGGATATTTCATGATTTATTTATCTGGCTCCATATTTACAGATGCTCAGGTAGTTTCCTATCGTTTTTCCAGTCATAAAAAGCTGCAATGAGAAACTAGTACAGATGTCAGCGTGCATATGCGCAAGGATGTCTAGGGAGTGGTCTCTCAGAAGTGGAGACTTGAGTTGTCCTGCTGGTAAGTGCCACCAAGTCTAGCTCCACACAAGCTGCTCCATCGACAGTCCCACAAGCCTCAGATCAGGGCCTGTTTTCCCACTGCCTGGTCGAGAGGGGGTGTTATCAAATGTTTGGATTTTTGCCAAGATGACAAGTGAAAAATGATATCTCACTATAGTTTTAATTTGTACTTGTTTCACTAGGAGGAAGTTGAAGATCACTTTGTATGTTTAAAAGCCATTTGTATTTCCCTTTCTGTGAAATAGCTCTTTACATGCTTGGTCCATTTTTCTGTTGGAATGATTATTCATCTTTTGCTCTTAATAAATCAGAAATAATATTTTCTCTACATTATGAGATGCATTATTTATTTTTTCCCATTTATAATTTCTCCGTTTCACTTACGTTATGGTATTTTTTAATATGCAGAGATTTTTATTGTTGTTTTTTAAGAAATGAAACTATAGAACCTCTCTTTTATGGCTTCTAGATTTGGGTAATAGTTAGAAAAACTTTCTTAATTCCCAGATAATAGACCTCCTTCGTTTATGTCTATTACACGTAAAGCTTATTTCTTACACGTAAATCTTTGATAAATCTAAATTTGTACTAGGGCGTGGTGTAAAGCCACAATATTTTTGCCCAGGTGACCATTTAGTTGTCCTAAGACCACTTACTGAATAGTCCTTCTCCTCCCCATCAGTCTAGATGTGTGGATTACACATTAAACTCCATGTGCATTTGCTCCTACTTCTGGCTTGTCTCTTCACTTGTTTAGTTCGTTTATTCCAGTACCAGTGCCTTTATTTCTGTGAGCCTCAGTTTCCTAATCTGTCTTGGAGATGATAATAACGTATTCACTGGATCATTTTAGATTTAGAGATCCACAGACATGGCCCATGGCAGGCTCTCGGCAGTAGCTATTACAGCTATTTTGCCAAATTCAAATTGCTAAGAATGTACACTGTCCTAATTATTTAGTCTGCCTACTTGTATTTACCGCCTGAAGAAACATATCTCAAATGAACAAAATCACTGATGAGAGAATAATTCTGAGAGAAAAGTCAAGAAAAATCTTAAAATTCTAACTGAATTAATTACCTATTTTAAAACATTTGCTAAATGTTTTAATAGGCCAGGAACTGTGCTGGGTTTTAAGGGTGCTCATAAAATTCAATTTCCAGTGTGTGTGCACTGACTAGCCATCATTTGGCAGGAGGCTAGCATATGCTGAGTGCTAATAGAGGACAAAATGAAGACTGGGTTTACTCTGCTGTTGCCAGCTCCTTATCACATTCTCACCCCATGATGGTGGTAACAGTGAGCTTCCTGTTCTCCCCGTTCTGCTCTGGGTTCACCTTTGCCTTCCCACCTCAGCGCCTCTCCCTGAGCACAGCCCTCACTGCCGCTCTTCTGAAGTTCCATCTCACCCACTGTCTGTTTCAGACACCCCTTTCCACCATCCAGGCCACTCTCAGCTTCACAAACATGACAACCAGGGCATCACTATCTCCCTCCACAAGTTGCAAATTTGCACAACCAAAGTCCCATGGTGCAGCTTCATCTGAATGCCCTACGAGCTCATGAATCTCAATAATTTGCAAAATTAATTCATCATTTTATACCCAAAGCTTCTTCTCATTTCCATTAAAAGTTCCCTGAGGACACTCTGCAGCTTCTTTCACCCACACTTCCTCCCCCACTAGCTCAATCCCCTGTGGTGGGCTGGCTTCTCAGATGACCCCTAATAAGTTATGCCCTTGCAGAACTTCCTCCTCCCCTAAGTGGGGGTGAAACCTAACACTTGCTTCTAGAGCACAGAATACAGCAAAGGGAATGGCATAGTCACTCCCTCGATTGCATTGCATCATATGACTCCACCTCAGCTGACTAGAACAAGAAGGTCTCCCGCTGGCCTTGAAAAAGTTGGCTACCATGTGTGAGAGGACCACATGGAGAGGAACTGCAGGGCCTCTCAGAGCCATGAGTGTTCCCTGCTTGAAATCAACAAGAAAGCAGAAACCTCAGTCCTACATCTGAGGAACATAATTTGGCCAACAACCACATGAGCTTGGAAGAGACCACTGAGCTCCAAAAGTCAGTCAGCCAGGCCAATGCTTCAACTAGACCCTTTGAGACCCTGAGCAGAGAATTTATTTAAGACATGCCTGGACATCCAGCCTACATAAATGTGAGGTAATAATAATGAGTGGTTGAAGCTGCTAAGTTTGTAGTAATGTGTTATGCAGCAATACAAAACTATTACATACCTATTGAGCCTTTAGTAGTCAGCTCAGAAAGCTCTCTTTAATCCCACTTCTTCCCTCCACTCCCAAGCTAAGTTGGGTAACCTTCTGAAGCCTGGAAACATCCTACACACATGTCTATTATTGAGCCCATTACATTGCACTACCATCATCTGTCTTCTGCAGTCTCCTGCTTTGATGAGCTTACTGAAGGCAGACAGTGTCTTAATGTTTTATCCCTAAAACACAGCCTAACACCTACTCTAGCTTAATAAATATCTGCTGAATGAGGGCATGAATGCAAGGTCCAGAATAGTATGTTCTGCCTGGCAGAGTTCACATTCAAAATTACTGTGGATATCTTTGTGCAATTAGCAAGGTAGCATCCTGATAAAACATACTTCAGCATGCATGCGAACCACCTGGGAATCTTGTTAAAATGCAGATCTTTTATTCAGTAGGTCTGGAGCGGGGGCCTACGATTATGAGTTTCCAACTAGCCCCCAGCTGATGATACTACTGAAGGTCTGTGGGCCACAGGATGAGCTCCATGGCCATCATTTACCAGGCAGGGGGTTGGACATCAGAAAGCAATAACCCAATCCTATCCACCTCTCTTCTAATGTGTGGGGAAGCATAGGACTTGGTTGGAAAGTCTGTAAGAAGGATTTGTCAAAAGTTCAGGGGTTTCTGGGGGGGACCTTGTCGAAGGCAGCAACCCTTACCTTGACTTTTTCAAACAAGTCCGAGTCCCCAGGTGTTTTGTTGGAATTTTTATGTTTAGTCTTTAAGACCTGACCTTGTAGAAGCATGTGTTTTCTCAAAGATGTTTATTCTGTTGATACTATTTAATAGTTAATTTTAGTTCAAGTTGTTGTTATAATAAAAACCTGAGAAGGCAGGCAAACAAGGCTACTTGGTGGCTATAGCCAAATAGTCCCTTAGTCTTTCTTTCATAGAAACTCATGTCAGAGTAATTATTCATCCAACATTCAGGTCTGCTGGTCAGTCCCAGCAAAGTGACTCCCCATGTGAAGAGCCAGGAACGCAAAGAAATGCGGCAGAACCCTCAAAAACAAAGGAAAAAAACAAAAGTAACTGTGCAGTAAGTAATTGGAGCCCGTTTGGGATTTCAAAGTTCGAGGGAATCTTTCTCAGCTAAGTTTTCATAATGGGACAACAGTTGTCCACAGAACAGCAACAAAATATCACAGTGCTGAAACAGTTATTAAAAGCAAATGGTGCCTCTGTTACAGAAGAACAACTAAAAAGCTTATTAAAAATTGTTACAATTTATAATCCTTGGTTCCCTGATGCTGGAACACTAGAGCTTAATCTCTAGGAACAAGTGGGCAAAAATTTAAAAAGAAATAAGGCCCATCTACTGGTGAAAGAACAATTAGAGTTGGGGTACATAGAGCCTTCTAATAGCCCCTGGAATTCTATTTTTGTAATTCCCCCAAAATTTAAAAAGTGGAGGCTTTTACATGATTTAAGAGCCATTAATACTAATATTCAACCCATGGGGGCTCTCTAGCCTGGACTTCCCTCCCTGGCCATAATCCCACAAAAATGGCCTATTATTATAATAGATTTAAAAAACTATTTCTTACCATTCCTTTGACTACACAAGATCAGGAAAAATTTGCATTTACTCTCCCCTCAATTAACAATGAGGAACCTGCTCAAAGATATCACTGGTAAGTCCCAGCACTATGCATGCAAAATGATGAACTGAATCAGATCTAATTTTCTATGATAGCTCTGTACCCCAATTTCATCCCTCTTTACCCATGATATACATGGGAAATTTACATAATTCAAAGCAATGTGAGTCTCTTCTCATAAAGGTTCTACTGAAAAAACTGAAATGGTAACAAAATAGTATTCAAGAGTTGATTATGTGAGTACCACAGCTACTGAAGCATTTTTATAATCACTATATCATTCAAATACGAAAATAAACATATAATATGCTGTCACTCAGTTCTAGATTAGGATGTTTGGCTCACACTTCTTTATTTGCTATTTAAATTCTGCCTAGATAGAAAAAAAATATTCCTCACAAAAATAAATTACCGCTCACTTCAGAGTTAAATTACCCAAGTTCTTTATGTCCATATATTTTTAGATGTATCAAGGTTATAGATATATACACCAAATATCATAATTTTATACTTCAGAATAAATTTACATTTCTCTTATGATATACTAACCTAACTTTTGAACAATTTTGCAAATAAGGAAGGATTTAATATCATACAACAAAACAGAAAAATGCTGAATTTGGGTGGGGTAACCTAAGGCCCAATCCCCACTCCACCCATAATGCACTATATATTCTCTGGATCTGATAAACAAATGACATATGTTCTCTGGACCTGATTTATCTTGTCTGTAAAATAAATGTTCTCCAAAGCTCCTACTACCTTTAACATTCTTTGCTTCTGTCTGAGCTAACTATTTCATAAGTGTAATAAATTAACACTGCTATTAATAGAGAGTTAATTCTTTTTAAAAAACAAAAGAAAAAAACTGGCAGTTTACCTAATCCTCCCAGACAGAACACTTAAGGAAATCAATATGAATTGAGAAAAATAAAACCATTAGTATGATTTCTCAGGCTTCAAACTTTAGTTCTGAAAACTGAAAATAAAGTTTTACAGGGATAAACAAATAGTGCTCTGAAAAACAGGAGAGAATGGTTTAAGGAACATAAAGTAAGTCTCTCCTGTGGTGTATTTCCATTTGTCAATTTTAAACCCGTCCTATTGGAAGAGAGGATTTGAAACGAGAAAATCAGGAAGATGGCCCCTGGAGGCTTCACGTGCTTTTACTATAAGTAAGAGCGATCTTTTCTAATTAATCAGTGTCCACATTTCCCTGAGTGTGAATCCAATCAAGGAAGCAAAACACAATGTTTTACCCACTGATTTGTGTTTGGAAGTTTCAAGTCACCGCCTGGGAATGCCAGATCCTGCCCCTCCGTTCCCACCCTGTCAGACAGAGTCCCTGGCAAAGGAGGACTTGGGAGCACCCTGCTCTTCCTCTTCCATAAGAACAGACAGTGCTATCTATGGTTTCATGAACTATAGAAAACACTGAAATCCTATGTAATAATTCCAGTAATAAACTACTTTTGAATTTCACCCGCTGTTTCAAGTCTACTTTTCAAATTCTCTTTTGGTGTGATCCAATGTGAGATATTAACTGAAGGTAAAGGAAATTAACCTTTCAGATAAAAATTGAGGGGAGGATTACTTTCCATTGCCCTCCTAGAATTCAGATGCAGACAGGGAGAAGGAAATGCTCTCATTTTGTTCAAACACTCAATAGCATAGCTACTATCTCTGAATGAAATCTCTGCATAGTGTTTGTATTAATCTGGTTTTTCATTTAATTTCTATTTTCTGATGCTCAGACATTTTGGGAGCTTGTGGACAGAGGAGGGATTGTTCCTTCCAGAGAGAGCTAATTCCTAGAGATAGCAAACAACTTGCCTGTGTTTCTTCCCCTTGATATGCAAATCAGCGAATCCTGAGTCCATAAGGGACTTGCTCTTTTTTTATCAGGCCCTTGGAGTCTGGGACACTATCCTCCTAAATCACCCACAGCACAACAGCTCCTATAGCTAAAGACCAAGGGAAATACTCAAATCAAACAACCTTAACCTGTTACCCTGCCTCAACCATTCCTTCCTTTAAAAAACACAATAAAGGCTTCTTTTTTAAAGATTTTTTTCCTTTATTGATTAAGGTATTACAAATGTGTCCTTATCCTCCCAATTTCCCCCCATTCCCCCACTCATACCCTCACCCCTCCCCCTCCCCCAGTGTCTGTATCCATTGGTTATGCTTATATGCATGCTTACAAGTCCTTTGGTTGATCTCTCCCCTTTAGCCCCACCCTCCCCTGCCTTCCCTCTGAAGTTTGAGAATCTGATGGATGCTTCTCTGTCCCTAGATCTACTTTTGTTCATTAGTTTATGTTGTTCATTATAATCCACAAATGAGTTAGATCATGTGATATTTATCTTTCTCTGACTGACTTACTTCACTTAGCATAATGCTCTCCAGCTCCATTCATGCTGTTGCAAATGGCATAAAAATATTAGAGGAATCCAAAGGCAGCAAAATCTCAGACATATGCCAAAGCAACTTCTTAACCAATACCACTCCTAGAGCAATGGAAACTAAAGGGGAAATAAACAAAAAGGACTACATCAAAATAAAAAGCTTCTGCACAGCAAAAGAAACGATCAACAAAACAACAAGAAAGCCCACTGCATGGGAGAACATATTTGCCAATGTTATCACCAATAAGGGTTTAATCTCCAATATTTATAGGGAACTCATACAACTTAACAAAAGGAAGACAAACAACCCAATAAAAAAAAATGGGCAAAGGACCTCAATAGATACTTCTCAAAAGAAAACATAAGGAAAGCCAAGAGACATATGAAAACATGCTCAAAGTCACTAATCATCCGAGAGACGCAAATCAAAACGACAATGAGGTACCATCTCACTCCTGTCAGAATGGCTATTATCGACAAATCAACAAATGACAAATGCTGGAGAGGATGTGGAGAAAAAGGAACCCTCGTGCACTACTGGTGGGATTGCAGACTGGTGCAGCCACTGTGGAGAACAGTATGGAGTTTCCTCAAAAAAACTAAAAATGGGCCAAAACCGGTCTGGCTCAGTGGATGGAGCGTCGGCTTGCGGACTGAAGGGTCCCAGGTTCGATTCCAGTCAAGGGCATGTACCTGGGTTGCGGGCACATCCCCAGTGGGAGATGTGCAGGAGGCAGCTGATCGATGTTTCTCTCTCATCGATGTTTCTAACTCTCTATCTCTCTCCCTTCCTCTCTGTAAAAAATCAATAAAAATATATTAAAAAAAAACAACTAAAAATGGAACTCCCATTTGACCCAGTGATCCCACTTCTAGGAATATACCCCAAGAAACCAGAAACACCAATCAGAAAGGATATACACACCCCTATGTTCATAGCACAATTTACAATACCTAAGATTTGGAATCAGCCTAAGTGTCCATCAGCAGACGAGTGGATTAAAAAACTTTGGCACATCTACACAATGGAATACTATGCTGCTGTAAAAAGGAACAATAAAAGCTTTTTGCCTACATTTTCTTCTCACTCCTCCTGCCTCCTGACCAATGTTGGTCCTTCCCTATATGGTCCTGCAAAGTGTGATGTGCCCCTCCTCTTGGGAAATGTGAGTAACAAACTCTTTTCAATAGCAGTTGTCTCTTGATCTGCTAGCCTCACTATAGCTGAATAAAAACAAAATCCCAGATATATTTTGAAATAATAACTGCTAATTATACAAAATAACAAAGGGAAAGATATCTAAAATAGCTTTATAAACATCTTTCCATGATTCCTCCATATATAAAAGAATTTCATTGGCTGATGTAAACTATTATCAGTCATGTGTAGGGCAACAAAATGATAAAAAGTTTAGAACAACTGAAAATAAGAAACAAAAATAATCCCACCCTAAACATGTTCTCAGTATCTATTTAAGGTTATTACAAAATATATTTCATTACACTATGCCCAAGTTGAAGGCAACCATAGCCCATCTTGTCAGCGTACCAAGTCTAACAGTCACAATATCAAGTATAATTTCCTCTGCTCTGCCTTCAAGACCCATCTAAGCTTGGCCACCCAAATCCACTCTAGTCATCTTACTATCTCTTATGTACCACCACTTAGACTTATTAAAATAGAAAGACCCTTAAACATCTTCTAGGCTGGCCAGTGTTGCATGGTGGTTGAGTATCGACCTATGAACCAGGAGGTCATGATTCGATTTCTGGTCAGGGCACATGCCTGAGTTATGAATTGATCCCTAGTTAGGGGGCATGTAGGAGGCAGCTGATTCATCTATGATTCTCTCTCATGATTGATGTTTCTAGCGCTCTCTTCCTCTCCCTTTCTCTCTGAAATCAATGTAAAGATATATATTTAAAAAATATTCTAGAATAAGACTTTTGTTCTACAGATAAAAAATCTGAGCCCCAGTCTGGTGAAGGACTTGCCCTTGGTCACAGAACTAATTATCACCAGAGCCAAAGACTAAAATGCAAATATTCTGATGTCTCTAGCCCAACCATCAGTTTAGAAAACTTGCAAGAGCAACATCTGTTCAGTAGGACAAGTCATTATAATGTCATCATATATCACATATGTGACATTTGCTTTCAACCCCATACCTTTGCTCATGCTGCCTCCTTGGCCCAGATGATCCCTACTATAACCCTTCAACTTTCTTAGCTCTCAAGGTTACTTAGTTGCCTACAGAGAGCATGGGGATGTTAAAATGCAAATAAATTGTATTCTCTCATATTACATTTTTACCAAGTTAGATTTTACACTTTTTACAACAGAATTAAATATGTGTTAGATAAAATTTTTAGTTATTAAATAAGTTAAATAAGGCATTAAAAATGTACACATCTTACATACTCTTCATCCTTCAAGGTCAGACACAAGCCCCAATAAGCCCACTTTTTCCTGAAGGCTGAATGTGCCTTAAGAGCACTATGTGCATAAGTACTTAGTTGTATTGCATTACTCTAGATAAGTTCCTGCTCTTCTTTCAGCAATGATAAATCCTTTAGGCAAAATATAATGTCTTATACTTCTATTTCTCAAAGCTCCTAATTCACTAATTAGGTATAGATTCAAAGAGGTTCAGATGGAGAAGAAGAATGCGTGTGTGTGTGTGTGTGTGTGTGTGTGTGTGTGTGTGTGTGTGTATAATTAAAGACCACATCATATTTTATACTTGTATAGTCAAATGAAATTTCCTGTTTTATTTGGGAAACTTGCATTTTAGGAAATTTGAAATTTTATGGTCTGAATTTACTTTGGGGTTTTATGACCAGAACACTCACATACACAGAAAACATCTATGAAATTTCCTTGAGAAAAAAAAAATACCAAAAGGCTTAGTTTCCCCATTATCACATGTCTACACTTCCCTGGTCAATTTTAAAGGTGGAAGGTGGAAAAAGCGAGCAGATGGCACCAAAATAACACCTGTGTTTGGGTAGGTGTTGTGAAAAAACATGTTACAGAGTCTAAAAGGAGCAGGGAAACACTTTTCTTCAACACTGCGGCAGCTCCATGGAGACCAGTGCACTAAACAGATGTTTATCCACACAGTAGATTTTAGAAAACAAAGATGTAAGAAATCTTCAGGAAAAGAGGCACCCTTGCAGATGCTGTCACAGATAGTATAAACTGAGGTTACGTCGTTGAAGGCTTATCAAAGTATTAAATGCACATACTCTTCAGTACAATTCTAATGGTAAGATTTTTATCTGTGAATCAACTACAAAAATATGCCAGATATATGAAGGAACATTAGTTGTAACATTGTATATAACAACAAAAATTAAAATAAACTAAATGTTCCCAGTAGGGCACTCTTAAATAAATTATGATACATTCACAGAATAAAATACTGTGCACCATTGAAAACAATGACAAGATATACATGCTTAAGTGAAAAAAAGCAAGATACAGAACAAGAAGTAGAGTGTGAACCCATTTGTATATGTGTATGCATGTATGTATTATATATGTATGAATATGTACATAAAGGGTTTAGAAGGTTTTTAGCTTTCTTTTTTTGTTTTTGATTCCTATATAGATACACAAGAAAATATAAAGAGTGGTCACACCTTTAGGGAAAGACTTAGGGGTTAGTATGTGTGTCAGTTGGTACAAAGAATTTGCATTCTTATTTTAATCCTTGTCTGTGCTATTTGATTTTTTAACTATGTGCCTATATATTGAAAGATACAAATAAATATTTTTGAAATTCAATGAATGCAGAGAAAATATTTAGTCTAGGAATACATCATTGATAGATATTACTATCAGCATCTAAAAATTATTTGATACCTAAGATATTAAGTTATTGTCTCAAAAACAGATGTCTAGAAAGCATCCCTCTTTTCATTAGTTTGATATTTTATTTCATCTTCCATGCTATTTTGCTTGGTTGACTGAAAATGTCAGTTGTAAAATTATAAGGTTAACAGAGAAAGTAAAGGATGTTACTGACATTTCAATCAAAAGTCAAACATAATTATAGTGATAGAACTCAAACAGGATTGAACCCCTTTCCCTCCATAGTGAATGCAGCCACAGATGTGAACCTGCTTACTGTATTAAACTATTAAATTTACCTAAAGAAAATTGACACTATAACTGGCAATGGGCCCCAAACTGACAGTACAATGAGAATTCATCCTAAATGTGTGTCTTTTCAATGATCCTATAAAATAATTATATGTTTCAAACACCTCAAAACTCAAATTAGTAACATGATTCTTTGAAATGTCATTTCCTTGCTATTGATCAAAGAAGTCCATTTGCATGAAGATGCCATTAAATGCCAGGAACATCATTCAACAGATAGTTTTAGAAATCTAGCTACACAAAGCACCACATTAAAACAGCACCTATTTAAATGTTGAGCAGTTTTGGAGTTTAAAAAAGGTAAAATCCCAAAGTGGGATGTAAACAATGGTAAAAGCATTAGCATTAAGTCAAAGCTGAGTTGGGCTCTAAGAGAAAACTGGAATTTGTGCCAACACAGAAGAAACAAAAGGTTAAATATTCATGTTGTAGGGGGGTAAGATAACTGAAGTGCTGAGAAGGGGCAGTAGTAATTTAAAGAGAAATCATAGTAAGAAAAAGTAGAAAATATGTTGGATAGGAGAGGTGGCTTCAAATATTAAATTTAAACAATTAATAAACATCCAGCAGCCATTACCAATTATAACTACAGCTCTATTAGTAGGTAAGACATATCTAGCTATTTCCCTAGGACAGTGTTTCTCAAACATGAGCATGTATCAGAATTACTTGGAGGGCTTGGTAAACTATAATCTACTAAGCCCCACCCCCGGAGTATTTGATTCACAGAGTATGGAGTGAGGGACAGGGGTTTGCATTTCTAACAAGTCCCCAGGTGATGCTGTTGCTGCCAGTCCGGAGACCACAGTGATGCTAGAGAATCACCATCTAAAAATAACTTGGAATACATCAAATACCCTGTCTCCTCAGAGGGCATGACACAGCAAACCAAAAATACTGAGAAGAATGGCATCCTCACAAGCTTGAGACAGGTGTTGGCCTTCCCAAGTCTGGTCCAAGCAACCTTGATACACTTGGAGCACTCAACTCTCATGAACCTGGTCTATGAGATGAAACTAATCTGGACCTTAAGGGGCACTGGGCCTCAGCCCCAAGTTAACCACCTCAACTCCCACTGAAGCTGATCCTGAAAAAATAGCTCTATAGTTTGACACAGACCTATATTTAACATCTTAAAACCAAACACCAACCACATCATTGCTTGACAGGTCTCATTTAATGCATGGAGTTCATCACACCACACCTAACCTGGCATTGAACCAAAGAAAGTACAGCACTGTGCCACTTCACCAACTGTAATGTGTAAATGTGTAACCACAACCCACCTGAAGACCCTTAAACCCACATCCAAGTAAATAATGAGAGCCCAAGAAACAGTGAGAACGTTCTAATGGTCCACTAATCCCAAAACAGTTACAACAGAGGTCTTCTGGTCACTTTTGCCCACCTTGAAATTTGTGGGAATACAAAAAGTTGTCATAAGGAAACAGCACTCATACCTAGAGGCATGTGCATATTATACCCTCTAGTTGTTGAGATGTCCCTGTGAGTTGTATTTAGATACAATTAACATTTAAAGGCTAGACTCTGAGTGAAGCAAATTACTCTCCACAATATGGATGAGCCTCATCCAATCAGTTAAAGGCTTTATTAGAAAAAAATATTGACTTCACTTGAGGAAGAGGGGATTCTGTCTCCAGACTGCCTTGGAATCAAGACTGCAATGTTAATTTTTTTCTGGGTCTCCACCCTGCCTTAACACTTGGCAGCCCACAGAAATTCATGAGTAAAATCTTTAAAACAAATCTCTCTCTCTCTCTCTCTCTCTCTCTCTCTCTCTATATATATATATATATATATATATATATATATATATATATATATATATATATATTCATCATCATCAAGAAGTAGGGACAGAAATTGTGAACTGCACTTATCACAGGACTGCCAACTACTCCTACCAGTTCTATTTCTCTAGGAACCCTAATAAATACAGCCCTCTGAAGTTTACAAGCTCTTTCCCTTACTCAACAGTGATCAATCATCTCCATCTTTTTAAAAGTAAGATTACCTTTTAAAATATACCAGACTGAAATGAAACTTACATTCTATTCCATTGTACATAAAAGTCGATCAGAAAAAAACAATTTTCAGTGACTGAAAAAAGCACTTCCATGTAGTTATACAAATTCTACAATTACAGGGTGAATTTCCACATTGAGCACAACTCCAAGAAAGAGTCCAGAAACTGACATCTTACCAAGCTTCCATCCTGATTCACATTCTCTTTGGAATCCATACTAAGCTTCCTCTTCCTACTGGGCTGTTTCATTGCCACTTTAGCACTCCTTAGTAGTTTGTGTCTTTCTGCAAAATAGTGCCATATGAAAAGTTCAGGGGCGTTTGTTCCCTTAGAGGTACAAAAATAAAAACAAAACAACATGTTTTCAATTATACTTTTTACTAGAGGCCCTGTGCACAAAAATTTGTGCACTCGGGGGGGTCCTTCAGCCAAGCCTATGCCCTCTTGCAGTGTGGGACCCCTCGGAGGATGTCCACCCCAGTGGGGACCCTCACCCCATGGAGGTTTGGCCAGCCTGGCTGAGGGGCTGATGGCTGTTTTCAGGCTGGCCACACCACCTTTAGGTGGGGGGTCCCCACTGGGGTGCCTGGTCAGTCTGGGTGAGGGGCTGAGGGCTGTTTTCAGGCTGGCCAAGCACCCTGGTGACGTAACCTCCCAGCCTCTCCTTTTTTTTCTTTTTTTTCTTTTTTTCTGGGATTTATTTACCTTCTATAATTGAAACTTTGTTGCCTTTAGCGGAGGCCTGCAGAAAGCTTGGCTTCCTCCATTGCCAGGGGCAACCCACTCTTGCTCGCTCCAGCTCCGTGGCCACGGCTGGCTGAAAACAGGTATCTGGGATTTGTTAGCTTCTATAATTGAAACTTCGTTGCTTTCAGCGTAGCTTAGAGCCAGGCCGCGGCAGGTAGGGAACCTTGGCTTCCTCCATCACTGGAGCAAGCAAGCCTACTGCTTGCTCCAGCTCTGTGGCTGCCGGCCGCCATCTTTGTTGGGTTGATTTGCATATAGTCTCTCTGATTGGATGGTGGGCGTGGCTTAAGGTGTAGCAAAAATACGGACAATTTGCATGTTTTTCTTTTATTAGTATAGGATTATTGGTTGCCATAAATACTCTGATAAATGAGCTGACAGAGAAACTGTTGGTTTTATAACCCCTTAGTGTAATAATAAGTTAATGGGGAAAAGAGATGAGTTTTCCATCTCATCTAGAATTTATATCAAAAAGAAAATAGGTGCCCTAGCTGGGCTTGGCTCAGTGGACAGAACGTCAGCCTGCAGACTGAAGGGTCCCAGGTTCGATTCCAGCCAAGGGCACATGCCCGAGGTTGTGGGCTCGAGCCCCAGTGCGGGGCATGCGGGAGGCAGCCAATCAATGATTCTCTCTCATCATTGATGTTTGTATCTCTCTCTCCCTCTCCCTTCTTCTCTGAAATCAATAAAAATATATTAAAAAAAGAAAAAGAAAATAGGTGTTCTTTCTTTTGATCTTATCTACCATGAATTTTTTGTGGTTTGATTTTTACTTAGCTGATCTAATCAATTAGAATTCACAGCAATCTGCATATCCAGCTCTGTACTCACATGGTCTGATTGTCCTCAAGTATCAAAGCAAAGGTATTCTTGGTAAGAGGTCTTAGTCATACAAAGCATAGCACAGCAATCTGGAACAGAGAAAATTTCAAAATGATTATGATTCCATTTTGTCATGACCATTCTTCAGTTCATTAATAAATAATTGTAGACATTCTTCAAAAAATTATTTTGAATGAGTTTTTTGATAGAGCAGGTGAACCATTTTGGAGAACCAATCACTAGTACTATATAAGTACAATTGAGCTGTAATTCAAAAAGTCATTCACTTTGAATAATTTTTACTACAGTTGACATGTACTTTTTTAAAGGTTTAATGTACCTAAATCATCTATAGTCCCCAATATTTTAGAATCATATATCCAACTTCATCCCTGGTATTTCCATCTGAACAAATGACCCTAAATACTACAAACTGAACATATTCACAACTGAACTCATCATTTCCCCTCTTACTGCCTCCCAGTTCTACTCTCTCTTCCTAATTGCACTAATGACACCATTGGCCACTCATTTACCCATATCTGCCCCTTACAATTGTCCATAATGGGCAATACACAAGAGCACCAAGCTAAGGGGCGATGGAAGCTGAAATCTATCCTGAGCTCTGCACACATGCCATTTCCCCTGCTACAGGGTTATTATATTTGCCAGGAAGAAACTGCATCTTTTTTCTAATTCAAACAAAGACAACTTTGGGGCTAATGGAGACCCTGATTTTGCCTGAACTAGAGACCTAGGAGTTAACATCATTTCATCCTGTACATCACACCTCACACTCGGTCACCAGGTTCTGCTGATTTTATCTATTAAATATTTCTCGAATTCCTCTCCTCGCTGTATTCCTAATAACTCCCTGACGACCTCCAATCTTATGCTCTAGTCAATGCTCAAGTCTTACAGTCCCTTGGAATACTGACATGCCTGCTGCTTCCCAGAACCACACTTTTGCTGGTCTCTCAACCTTGGAATAATTTCCCTACTACTCACCCAGCACCATTTAAACCTCTTTCCTACTCATCTTTTATGACTCAACTAAGATACTTCATATCCTTGAGAAAAGCCTTTCTTGCTTACCTCCTACTTCCAATGGACCAATTATGTCTTACTTAAAATTCATTGTACCCATACTTATCTTTGCCACAGCATTCAACGCTTTATTCTAATTTTAATTTTCAGATGTGTCTACCCTTGAGACAAACATTGTGAACTACAGATCTTTATTTTCCACTGTCTAGATTAGCAATTTCAACCGCAAAAAATTTTAAAACATGCAATACCTGACTATTTAGTGAGGAGCACTGACCTCTTTTCCCTTCAATTGTTAAGTTAAAAAAAATGACAACAGCCAACACAGCAATGGCTGTCCAGTGTGAATGAATCAAAATTATATCTACTTTTTTTTGTCAGATTGGCAAAAATACAATGTATTTTTTGGTGTGCCACAAAATTTTAGTAATTAGTTTATGTGTGCCACAAGATGAAAAAGGTTGAAAATCGCTGCTCTAGATAGTAATTGGCTCACAGCAGACTCTCAATGTGTTTGTTCCAACTGCATAAGTATGTCTCAATTACAGAGCTCAAACGCCTTAGGTACATTGGATATTAGTTTTTGATCCATATATTACTCTTTAGAATGCTGTATGACTGAAGTGAACATAGGTCTCAAACTTAATAACTCCTTTCCTTTTTTCTTTCATATACAACAAACAAACAAACAAACAAAAACACTTCCTCATATTGATTTGCTTCTAGTCAGATATTTTTATCCTTAAAACATGTACTTACCTACTAAATTCAATAACATCGCATTCATTTTGTAGAATGTAAATACAATTTATCATGCCTAGCTGCCAGTAATACTCTGAACATCTATGCAAATGAACAGCTTAGACTTGCTGCCTTTAGCAAAATATGATTGCACAAGACATAAGCACTGCCAAGGCCGGCTTGCATTTCATAACTAATAATACCCCAGGGCTTGACAAAGTTGGATATGAAAAATTTAAAAACCTTTGCAATTTAAAGTGCAGCCAATAAGATAAACAAACCTGATACACTTCTAGCTAGACCAACAAACAAAATGAGAGATAATATTTAAATCACTAAAATCAGAATGAGAGAGGTTACATCAATAACGATCTTACATAAATCAAAAGGATTATAAGGAAAAACTATGCTGAACTTCTTTACCTATTTAAACCATCAAATTAATAACTCACAGCCAGATCTAGTCTTTTCTCTCAACATCTCTGACAAATTTTTGCTTATAATCCACTATAATCTTATGAGGTCCATCATTGACCAAAAATTCGGTGTGTGATACATGACTGTATGTAAAAAGTCCTAAAGAATCAACTAAAAACTAGTAGAACTACAAAAAAAAAAATACTAGAACTAATAAGTGAGTTAAGCAAGGTTGTAGGTTACAAGATCAACATACAACCATTAGTTGTATTTCTATACACAAACAATAAGCCAAGATAAATTTTTTTAAATGAGACAAAAGAGATAAATTGGCCCAGTACTGTGAAAATGGCAATAATTCTGAAATTAATTTATAAGTTAATGTAAATCTAGTCAATATCCTAATATTGTCTTATTATTAAGGCAGTGTGGTACTTGTACAGAGATAGGCTAATAGACCAATGAAACAGATGAGAAAGCCCTGAAATAGAAAGGTATACATGAAAACTTTATTATCAGAAGAGTTACAATGTCAACTGTGGGCTTTTCATATATGGCCTTTACTTTGTTGAGATAATTCCCTCTATTCCTAGTTTGTCAAGAGTTTTTATCATGAAAAGGTTCAGAATTCCATCAAATGGTTTTTCAGCATTTATTGAGGTGATTATGTGATGTTTACCTTCTATTAATATAGTGTATCACGCCGAAACCGGCTTGGCTCAGTGGATAGAGCATCGGCCTGCGGACTGGAGGGTCCCAGGTTCGATTCCGGTCAAGGGCATGTACCTGGGTTGCAGGCACATCCCCGGTGGGGGATGTGCAGGAGGCGGCTGATCGATGTTTCTCTCTCATCGATGTTTCTGACTCTCTATCTCTCTCCCTTCCTCTCTGTAAAAAATCAATAAAATATATTTAAAAAAATCACATTAATTGATTTTGTATATTGAACCATCCTTTTATACAAAGAATAAATCCCATTTGGTCTGGTGTATGATCCTTTTAATGTGCTGTTTGATTCAGTTTGCTTGTATTTTGTTGAAGATTTTTCCATCTGGGGTATTAGCCTGTGGTTTTCATTTCTTGCGATTTCTATAATTGGCTTTGATATTGGGGTAATAAGAATGAGTTTGGAAGTATTTTCTCTCCGTTTTTTTGGGAGAGTTTGAGAAGAAATGGCATTTATTCTTGCTTAAAATGTTTGACATAATTCACCAATGCAGCTATCTTGTCTTGGGCTTTCTTGTTGGGGGTTTTTTGACTATTGAACCAATCTCCATAGCAGTTATAAATCTGTTCAGATTTTTTTTTCTTCATAATTTAGTCTTGGTAGGTTGTATATTACCAGGAATGTATCATTTCTTCTAGGTTACATAGTTTGTTGATGCTTATTGTTCATGATAGTCTCTTTATGATACTTTTTATTTCTATGATATCATTGCAATATTTTCTCTGTCATTTCTGATTGTATTTATTTGAATTTTCTCTGTTTCTTAATTAGTTTAGCTAAGGGTTTTCCAAATATATTGTTTTTATCATTTCAAAAATCAACTCTTAGTTTTATGAGGGGTTTTTCTATGTTTTTCCTATTTTCTTCCATTTTGTGTGTTTCTGCACTTATCTTTGATATTTTCTCCCTTCTGCTAACTTTGGGTTTAGTTTGTTCTTCTTTTTTATATCCTTGAGATAAAAATTTTGCTTATTTGAGACCTTCACTTTGATGTAGATATTTATCACAATATACTTCCATCGTAGTATTGCTTTTGCTGTGTCCCATAAGTTTTGATACATATTTTCATTTGTCTCAAGGTATTTTCTAATTTCCTTTTTTATTTCTCTCTTTATCCCTATGGTTGTTCAAGAGTGTGTTATCTAATTTCCACATATTTTCCAGTTTTCCTTATGCTGATGATTTCTCCTGGCACTCCACTGTGATTAGTAAAGATACTTGGCATGATGTTTTTTAATTTTTTAAGACTTGTGACTATCATTTGGCCTATCTTGGAGAAAGTTCCATGTGCTCTTAAGAAGAATGTATATTCTGCTGCTGGAATGTTCTTTGTATCTATTATGTCCATTAGATCTACAGTGTTGCTGAAGTCCTCTGTATCCTTGTTCATATTATCCTGATTGAGTAGCCCTTTTATCATTCTTTGTCTCTTATGACAATTTTTTATTTAAAGTCTATTTTGTCTGATATAAGTATAGCCACCCTATTCTTTTTGGGTTACCATTTACATAACATATATTTTTCCATTCCTTCACTTATCTAAGTAAGAATTCTTGACTCTCTTATGACAGAATGATACATCCTTACTCTTGCCATGTCTCCATTTGGAATGAACGCATTTAACTTGAGCTTGGTCTACACTTTCTTTGGCCAATAGCAGATGCAATGTGAGCTGAGACTTGAAATGTGCTTGTACAGCTAGTCTTGACCTCGTTGCACTGCAACTATCCTCCATTAAAAGAGCATGCTTTAGTTATTCTTTGCTCCTTCAGAGTGGGTCCCAGAAGGAAAACAAGTAGAGCACATCTGAACATTTTCACATCCTGCAGCCAACCCCAGCATGTTAATAGCCTGGAGCTTTTTAAAACTATCTAGGCAAACCCAGCCTAGATCAGCTCAATCACAAATCACCCGAAGATTTATTCATGTGTAAATAAACATGTGTTGTTTAAAAACATTGAGTTTGGGGATGGCTTGTGATGCAATATTTTTGGTAAGTAAAGCAGTCAGATGTAAAAATGCATACGGGGGGAAAACAGCAAACTATAAATAAGCATTTCACACAGAAATTTATGAAAAGTTGTTCAACCTTGCTAGTAATCAGAGAAATAAAGAATAAAATCATACTTAGATACCAATTTGTGCTTATTAAGTAGCAAAAATTAAGAACTCTGACAATATTAGATGTTGGCAAGGTTGAGGAGTAGGGGAACTCTCATATTCTGCTGACAGAAGATAAACTGGATGAACTACTGGAAGACAATAATTTGGCCTAAATATGAAAGTTGGAGATGATACAACAAAACCCATGACCCCAGGACTCCTGCACTCACACTCTATTAGGAGATAAGCTCATATTAATAGGAGGAAAAAATGGGTGAAAATCCAAATATCTATCTACATGAATCTGAAACAATAACTTGTATTATATTCACAAAGTATAACATTACATAGTGAAAATTAATCAACTGCAACTAAATATGCAAGAACATAAATATTAGCAGTAATATTGAATAAATAAGCAAACCAGAAGTCTATATACTACTTTTGTTTTGTTTTGTTTTGTTTTTGTCTGTTTTTCTTTATTGATTAAGGTATTACATATGTGTCCTTATCCCCCCCATTGCCCTCACCTCTCTACTCATGCGCTCACCCCCCTGGTGTCTGTGTCCATTGGTTAGGCTTATATGCATGCATACAAATCCTTTGGCTGATCTCTCCCCCTTGTTGTTTAAAGTATTACGTATGAATCCTTTTTCCCCCCATTGACCTCTCCCTGCTCATTCCCACACAAAACCAAGCAAAACACTCAATATGTACCTTAGATATATATCATTATGGGGCAAATTATTTTTGAAGAAGCAAGGAAATGATCAGCATAAAATTCAGCATTGTACTCTTTGGCAGCACATATACTAAAATTCAACATAGCAGTTGGAGAGGAAAATTAACATTATCATGATGTTTTCATTCTTCAGATGGATGTTGGCTTCATAAGTGTATACTTTTTCTATTATACCTCATACATGGCATATAAAATATGTTGTTTTGTATATAAAAATATTATAGAATTTTTAAGTCATTTTAAATGGTGTACCCTCGTCACTCAATATAAAAGCTGACCGAGGTAAAAGAATGGACATAGTACTTTTTATATTAACTGAACAATCCATTTTTCCTATTTCTAAATCCTTTTTTCATCAAGACTTGTTGCTTTTCTCTTATATTTGAAAAAAATATCTCACTAGACCCTTTCTGAGCATGTACAATGTGCCGTTAGCAAGAGGCAGATTGCCAGGAGTATGTGTTTCTCCTCCTCATCTTCATGAGGACCACACTATTCTCAAGGAAGGAGGCTGGGAACGAACCAATAGCCTGAAGCCTTTTAAAACTATCCAGTCAAGTTCATCCTATATCAGATCAATCACAAATTGAAGGCTCAGAGATTGACGGCTCAAAGATTGAGGGCTCAGAGTCCTCTGAGATTTAACATCCAGGGCTCAGAGATTTAACATCTAAGGCAGGGATCAGGCAGAAACAAAAAAATGTGTATAAAAATAAATATCCTCTTACACCCATGAATGTGACTGGCAAAGGTGTCTTATCAAGTGTTAGACAGAATGAAGCAGCAGTACTCTCACATTGCTAAATATAAATTGGCATAACTACTAATTACTTCTAGATATATAGAAAAACTGTTACATGTGCAAAAGGGATGTTTACTGTGGACGTGGTAATTGCTTCAGAAATAGAAATGCAACCTTAAAAAAGAAAAACAAAAAGATTCAACTCTAGGACTCTGGTTGGAAATACTGTGTAAAGCAGTGGTTCTCAACCTTCTGGCCCTTTAAATACAGTTCCTCATGTTGTGACCCAACCATAATATTATTTTCATTGTTACTTCATAACTGTAATGTTGCTACTGTTATTAATCGTAATGTAAATATCTGATATGCTACTGTTATTAATCGTAATGTAAATATCTGATAGGTGACCCCTGTGAAAGGGTCGTTCAACCGCCAAAGGGGTCGCGATCCACAGGTTGAGAACCGCTGGAAAGGAACCTCTGTTCCCAGAAGGTTAAATTAGTAGGGATCTGGAGCTTCAGAGCGCACCAAGCAAAAGAGAGCTTCACTTAGACCAAAGCCGACACAGAATAAGGCAGGACTGAGTGTTGAGAGTGACAAGCCCCTAGATTCAGCACCACACCAGGACTTAGATTTATGAGCTAATAATGTATCTTTTCTGCTTAAGACAGTTTCAGTTGGATTTCTGTCACCTGCAACAAAGAGAGTCTGGACCAATAAAAACTTCAGAGGCAAACAACAGTGACAGCAGCAACAGCAAGAGGATAGCTGCCCTCTAAATATTTCCACAATGTAAAACACTGAGAGAAAGATTTGGACTGTAATTCTCACACTTCCTTAACTCATTAATCATATCATACTCTGTAAACTCTATCAGGACTTTAAAATGTTTTAGCACTCTTCCAATCATCTTAAAAGACCACAAAATTATGAAAAATTTCAAAACAAAATGATTATTAATTATTTGAAATTTAAGAAAATATGACATTTAGAATTTTAGGGAAATGGCACAAAATAAAAGTTTTAGTTAAAGCTTTAAAAGAGTAGGAATCAATACTAATGATAATAAATGGTTTTTGAAAAATGTACAGGCAATAGTAGGTGAGATTTTGGTGCAAACAAAACACCTAATAGTTTATAGTAAGAGACTAGAATATAAGGGGAGGAAAAGGGTGAGGTGAGACAAGACACTTACATACGTGTTTACATAACTTTGAACATAACTCCAGCTATATGACCAGAGGCTACAAAAATCTCCCAGGCAAAGCAATAGAAACAAGTCATACCTTTTTCAGTCAGCCACTTTCAGAGCCTCCTGTGCCTCTTTATGTTTGAGTCACTCAATAATGTTAAAATGATCTTTCCCATAACCCCTAAATATCAAATATTAATGTCAAACAGTGCACTAAACTCATCCTTTCTCTCAATTATGTCTGCCAAAAGACACATATATCTGTGGCCAGAAATATAGAACACATAAATGTACATAGTAAGCATTATTGAGTGGCCATAATACAATGTATGCCAATAATGCCATATTTGATTGCTAACAAAATACATTTTTACATTTTAACACAACTGAAATCAGTATGGTTTGAAACACTGCCAGCCAGGTAGCAATTCTTATGTAATTATCACTGCCTGCCCATGTACAGAGGTGACTGTGCCTCCTCGCAGGTGGATAGAACAACTGTAACACTTTGATGCTTTGGTCAACAAACCATTTGCAGATTATGTGAAGAAGGAATAGGAGACCTAGTTGTTGTCAGATAAACCATTTGATAATACCATCAAAATGTGCAAAATGTATGCCAACAGCTTAGAAGAAAATCCCAGAGATATAATTCAAACACTCTTTTAAGAAATGATTCAACATTAACTCTCCTGAAGGCACACAGGGTGATACTGTGGGAAAACACAGATGATGATAAGTGAGTTGAAAAATGATTCAGTAGACTTGGACACTGAAGATACATTTTAGAAAGCCTATTCAACTTAAAGCTAATATTTTCTTTTTTAAATATGTATGCTATAAATAATTAAACATGGGCCTAGCCGGTTTGGCTCCGTAGATAGAGCATATCGGCCTGTGGACCAAATGGTCCCGGGTTCAGTTCTGGTCAAGGACACATACCTTGGTTGCAGGTTCCTCCCTGGCCCAGACCAATCAAAGTGTTTTTTCACACCAATGTTTCTCTCTGTCTTTCCCTCTCTCCTCCACATTCCCTAAAAATCAATGGGAAAATATCCTCTGGCGAGGATTAATAAAAAAATAAAAACAACAAAATAATTAAAAATATATGTTTAAGCATAGGAGACCTTTTTCAATAAAATATAAATTCTTAGTGAAAATAAAATATGACATAATTGCTAATTGGCATTGTTTTTTCTTGCTCTGACCCTTAAAATAATGAAGGAACTTACAATAAATAGCATTTGATATTGGGTGAAATGTAGTTTCTATAGAGAAGTCATGCATAGCAAATCTACCTTCTAGCTTGTGGAAGGTACAGTTTGTTCTGGGGTAAGGATATTAACTTGTGACTACCCAAAATATATGAGCTGAATTCCTTAAAATATTGATTGCATAATTTTAACTCTCTATTGACATGTCTTTGCATCTTTACTCTGTCAAATCTGTGCTCGAGGTTAAATAAGATCTTTTCATTGATTTCTGAATACTCCTTTTCTATACAATAAAAATCACTGAAAGAACTATGGAAGCCCAACAGTACCAAAAAGCATGTCATATATTAATACCTCTCCTTGAGCCACTAACATTTTACCTAAATCTCTCCACAGACTCCACTGAAAGTAGGGTACAGGCAGTTACCTTGCTTCTGCTAATGAAATGCACAGGGAAACTACCACGGATGAGAAAACTTCTCCATCTGTTCACTTCCTTTCCTACATTATGAGGATTTTTTTAAAAAGAAGATATAGTTGCTAACCTCGAAGCTAGAAGAAACTGAAAACAGACTGTTTTTGGCATTTCAAACTATCAAAAATATTTTTCCCCTTGGGTTTCATTTTCTCCTAAATTGTTCTTCACATCTTCCTATAGAAGAGTTAAATATCAAGCAGAGTTAACATAAATTCTTATTTCAAAATCAAAATATCTTCTGTGACCTTTTAGCATAAACTAAATAAAATTGTAGTTTATCAGTAAACTCAATTAAAACATAATGTAAATTATAACTTATCACAAATACAACTTAATGCAGTATCTTTTCAAACATACACATTGTTTCATAAACTTTTCACATATTTTACCTCTAATAAACACATACTTGAAAAATCATTCTGGAAAATATACCAACTGGCTGACACTGACGTAACTCACAGCGTCACACAATTCAACAAAACTCGCTGTTCGTGAAGAAGCTCTAAAACCTCGGCTTTGAAAAGAACATGATCAAAGGCAAGAAAAATGTGTTTGCTGCAAATGGCATGTGCATTCTACTCATTATTTCCAATAAGCATCCTCACCACAGAATTTTAATATTATGCAGCATGCGGCAAGAATTCTATGGACTTAAACAGATGTGAAGAAATAAAAGGTATAAAACTATGAGTGAGATTTTTTAAATGAATTTTGTCAAGAATACATTAAGCAAGTTTCTCAAAAGGCTTTTAATATGTAACTCTTTGTTCACTTGAAATGTTTTTAATAGCACTAGATAAGATAGTGATATTTGGGGGTGGGAGGGTCTTTTAAGCCTGAAAGCCAAAGTGCTAGATATTGGTAATTTCCCTCCATTTCGTCCACAGAGCACCTCAGGACTCAAAACCAGATGGCTATTTTTTTTAAAATTTCTTGTTGTTGTTGTTAATCTTCACCCAAGGATATTTTTCCATTGATTTTTAGGGAGAGTGGGAGAGAGAAGAAAAGACAGATGTGAGAAACATCGATGTGAGAAAACCACATGGACTGGTTGCCTCCTGCACACACCCTGACCAGGGCCCAGGCCAGGGAGGAGCTTGCAACCAAGGTACGTGCCCTTAACCAGAATCAAACCCGGGATCCTTTGGTCTGTAGGCTGACATTCAACCACTGAGCCATGCCAGCCAGGCCAGATGACTATTTCCAAGAAACTTACCCAAGGAAACAATCTAGCTAGAAACACTATCTTCATGTAAAAGTTCTGGAAAATGGAATACTATAATTCTAAAAAAAAATGTTATTTTATTATGTTAAAGAACATAGGGCTGGCTTCAATAAATTAATCCTAATGACTTAAAATCTATTAACTGAATGCAAGTCAACCTCCTGCAATATTAAAGTTTCATTAACTTACACAATTATGATTAAATAGTGACCTGCATAAAGATAAATTTTATCAACCCCATATTATTCTAATTTGAATTATTTTTCTTAATCCAAAATAGTGAGATCTTACACTAGTACTATGTGCATGCGAAGTGATTTGCCAGTATTTGTCTGAATCATTCCCAATAGGGCTGGCCACGCCCATTTTCATAGGACCACAATCAAAGGCCACCTTAGTCAGCAGCAGGGTTGGGACCTCTGGGCCTTCTCCACTGTTCTGTCACTGAATCACAGCCCTCAAAAAAACTTCCATTCTTTTCACCTCACCCTTATGCTAGTTGTCCCAAGCTCTCTTTTCAGTTACTAATAAAAGCCACATGAGTCATCGGGACTTCCTGTTTCTATACATTTTAAATAAAAAATAGGTCTGTGCTTGCACAGGACCTAGTGCAAAATGATATTTATGCTCCAAAGAATGCCTTGGGAAGAAGAGGATATTGCTTCTATTCATGAGGAAGCCACGGGCCAACCTCAAAGAGAAGGGAATCAACATAATAAAGACCAGAATTCTTCGAACTTTATATATTCTACAACTTAAAAAAAAAATCTGTATGCACATCCTTATCATATATGAGTGGCTTTTTTCTGATTTTCTAGATCAATCTAAACATACTCAATTTTTGCTGTACCTTCTTTAAAGCACTGATAACTTATAAACTTAGTTCCCACTTGAAACTTTGTTTTGCCTGCTTAAGTCTATCCCAAAAATTGTAATGAAGAAACCCCATGTATCTTAAACAGAAATGGTGATGACATGCTGGGGTCTTTGATACTTGTGTATATTATGTTACTTTCCCATCAATTCTTGGAACATTATATGAAATTTCTAGAAATTTGTTGAGTGGAATTTCATAAGAGAAAATTTAGAAATATGTAAAAGCATAAATAAAAATCTTGAACAGTTAGATAACTAGTATATTCTTTCCATTCTGCAGTTCATTTAATTTTGGTATCTTTACCATCCAACCCCATCACCCTTAATAAATGATCCATTCAAATTCCAGGTAGTGAAGATTTAAGAGAAGAAAGAGATTGCTCTCCTTAATATGAATGCAGGAGTCCTCCAAGTGCTGATTTCCTGACTTTAAATTACCCTTATCAAAATGCTACCTACATAAACGCAACTGTGGAAACTTCCTTCAACTACTGGGCCCCAATTATCACAATCAGGACTTTTGAGAAAGTCACACAATGCATAAAGGACAGAGAATGGCAGGATTTTCTGATCACTTAATGGATAAATCAGTTGCCTAACCATTACAGATTGTGTAAGATGCATAAATTGTCATACAATCATCAAAATAAAATTACTCATACATTCATCCATTAAACTATATCTTTAGGTTGACTTCATTTAGTGCTTCAAAGTTCATAATATAATCTCATTATCTCACTGTTCTCTTGAAATTCATGTGAAGACATGAACTGCAGCCACTAAAAAACTCCTTCAAGTAAACTATGGACAGATAAAGATAAAGCAGGGCAAACTTCACAAAAGGTAAAATCTGTTTCACAATCTAACCTACCTTTCCCCTCTACCAATGTGATAAACTGATCTCGCTATATATAAATTATGCAGCTTTAAGCCAGGTACTTACTTCCCTGTTTTGGGAATTAGTGACTTCATTTAGAAAATGAACTAGAGGCCCAGTGCATGAAATTCGTGACCTCCCCTGCCAGCCCAGTCGCCCCAGCCTGTGCCCTCTTGCAGTCCAAAGCCTTTGGGGGATGTCTGACTGATGGCTTAGTCCCGCTCCCTGCAAGGAGTGAGCCTAAGCTGGCAGTAAGCTGGCAGTCGGACATCCTTAGCACTGCAACAGAGGTGGGAGAGGCTCCTGCCACCTCCACTGCACTCACCAGCCATGAGCCCGGCTCAGGGCTTCAGAGCTTCTGGCTGAGCCTGGCACAGGTTTCCTGCACTGAGCGTCTGCCCCCTGGTGGACAGTGTGCATCATAGCAACCGGTCATTCCACCATTTGGTTGATTTGCATATTAGCCTTTTATTATATAGGACTAGAGGCCTGGTGCACCAAATTTGTGCGGGGGGGGGGGGCGGGATCCCTCAGCCCAGCCTGCACCCTCTCCAATCTGGGACACCTCGGGGGATGTCCGACTGCCGGTTTAGGCCCGATCCCAGGGAGTCGGACATCCCTCTCACAATCCGGGACTGCTGGCTCCCAACCGCTCACCTGACTGCCTGCCTGACTGCCCCTAACTGCTTCTGCCTGCCAGCTTGATCACCCCCCAACCACTCCCCTGCCAGCCTGATTGACGCCTAACTGCTCCCCTGCCAGCCCAATTGCCCCAACTGCCCTCCTCTGCAGGCCTGGTCCCCCCCAACTGCCCTCCCCTGCCAGCCTGTAAAATAGGATGGGGAAACGGAGTGTTAAGTAACTTGCCCATAGTTACATAGCTAGTAAAGGGCAGAGCCAGGATTCAAAGCCCAAGTTCTTAACCCTTACACTATGACCTTAGAGTTCATAAAATAAGAAACCCTGAACAATAAATCTTTCTTCTTGATGAGTTTTAACAAAGTAAATGATATCTGCAATTGAAAAAAAAGTTGTGACTTCATCCAAATTTTTTAATATCCAAATTTTAAAATAGATCCTTCTTCCTCAGAATGCCTATTAAATAAACTTGTGTTTGATGGAAACAGTTTATGAAATACTGATCCAACTCAATCCTTCTTACTTTACAGAAGAAAAAAAAAATGAAGTTCAAAAAATCAGGGACAAGTTCAACAGGGAGCTGACCACAGAGTTGGATCTGGAACACTGTACCTAAGTCCACTCCTGGGGTTCCCGCACCATGCCCACTGCTGAATTACAAGTACCCTCTAAGACAGTGGTTCTCAATCTTCCTAATGCTGCGACCCTTTAATACAGTTCCTCATGTTGTGGTGACCCCTAACCATAAAATTATATTCATTGCTACTTCATAACTGTAATTTTGCTACTGTTATGAATCGTAATGTAAATATCTGATATGCAGGATGTATTTTCTTTGTTCGAGACTCACAGGTTGAGAACCGCTGCTCTAAGAAGATAAGGCATTTTTAATGTTACCACACGTGCAAAGCAGATTCCTCCTAAACCAATAAAGTTTTAGAACAGAGAACCAAAAGAAGATTTACCCAAACAGGAAGAAAGCTGTAGCAAAGGCCAAGGTTTTATAGATAAGAAAGTAACCAGCTCCAACATCATAGCAGCTACTATAGTTTCCTCACCACATAGCCTGTTCTCTTCAAGGCAAATCTAAGACCTTATCAGATCTTAGCTGGCTCAAGCATCAAAAAGCCTTTCTGTAATGTAAGCTCACAATTTCTATACTCATCAAACTTGACTTTTTCAAATATTCAAACTGCCTTTGTTTCATTAAAGCAAATGAAAGGACAGTCCCCAGGGCAGTCAGGGCAAGGGGAAAAGGGGGTATACTGCAGTGCATTCCTTGTGGCTCCCACTTTCTGCTAAGAGAGTTTGTACAAAGTACAAGAGGTAGAATGATATTAAACTGAAGGGGTTAAATTGCAATTTCATTTCTAGGCGGTTAAATATTCAATTTGGCAGTCATGATAGGATTTCAGGTGATGAAAATGCCTTGCAAATGAAAAGCATTTTGGTGTTTCTGTATTTACTGATAAAAATCTAACATTTCCATTTTATGCCAGTTACATTCAGAGCCAAGTCCTACAACATAAGAAGCTTATTTACTAAGCCATTTAAGACATTCTGAAATGGTTTAAAATATAAAATTGTATAATTTCCTTAATTCTCAGGTCAATATGTGATGATAAAGCATAACCTTAACAGTATATTCCTGAGCAATTACTGAAATAAATTTTCACTGAACATTTTTTTCATTTGTACGTATATAACCCTTCAAAAGAAAAGGGTTAAGCCGTGACATATTTTGGGGGAAAAAGGTATTACTTTTACAAAGAATTCTAAGTGAATGTTTCTAGAGAAATCCAAGAGAATTTTACAATGAATCCATTTTAATCTTGGAAAACATTCCCAGGGAGTAGGAGAGAATGAGACTCGACACTGTGTTGAAGCACTAGATGACCAAAGCAGATACCTATTTAAAAAGAGAGCTTGAAAATGTTTTTACAGATTTATATTTCAACCATAGAAATTGGGCCTTCTCTGCATCCTACCCTCCTTGTTCATCCACGTCTGTGGCCACAATGGCTTAAAGGGGTAAATGAATTGGGAAATCATGGTCTTTCTTTTTCTATTTGTGTTTCATAAATACTGGAAAATGAGTTGATAATTCACAACCACCACATAACATACTAATAACAAGTTGGCAGGTAAAAGGTAATTCTCTCTCTCATAAATATGGGACTTAATATAGAAATAAAACTAAGAATAAGTTAGAAAGCCAGATGAGACATTAAATCACTCCTCTATTCTAGAAGTTTTCACTTCTCTAGAATCTTATATATCAAACATTCAAACACTTTACAAAAACTAGTAAATTCTGAAAGGGTATTTATTTTATTACAGAGAGGGAAACTGAGAAATCCAAGGTTGGGGGGAAAGAACAACATTGGACTATGAGTAAATGATTAAATAATAACACCTTAATTGTCTGTTTTGGTTCATCTGCTTTCACATACAGGAACTGATCTGATGCTCTCAAGAATGATACTGGGTAGAGAGACAGGAAAATGATGATGATTATAACAATAGCCAGTAGTAATAAAAACAGCAACAGCAATCACAACAACCATATTGCTCTTTTAACTATGTCCTGCACTATGCAAAGCATATGACACCTATGAAAACAGTGAAATTCACACCCCCATTAAGAGAAATACTTTGGGCCATTATAGCTCAAGACAGGGAAGATACAAGCACAGATTTTTCTCACACTAAATTCCAGTATAAATTATAAGGACAGTCTGCCAGACACTCCTTCCAACATTCTTTTTTTTTAAAAAAAAAAAAATTATCCTCTCTCTCCCACCCCCACCATTCATATTTTTATACTGAGATTTGCCTTGTGTGCACCACATGACTTTAGCTTGGTGACAGCTGATGGGTACAGGGGTGGTCTCTGTACCCAAGCTAGACAAATCAGATTCCGCCCTAAAAATGTTTAACAGGCACTAAGGCAGATCAGATTAATCTTTCTCTGGATAGTGGATTGTAACATATAGACTGGGAATTGTTGGCAGAAACTATTTTCATTGTGTGGAAATGGAGAAAACCAGACTGTGGTAAGAAGGGAAAATGGGGGAGAAACATAGAGATGTATAAGTAAAGTGTTCACCAGTGAACCAATCCCGCATTCTGTTTCTGAGACAGGGGCAAACCTGTCCCTGGATTCCATGAATACTTCAGGAGCCTTCTATGTATACCCCCCGCTACCTTAGGCTACCTCTACTTGGGTCCTTGTTTCAAGCAAACAAAGGTCCTAAGTTGTAGAAAATAAATGGTATGAACAGGTACCAAGCCCTGCACTAGGACACCTCACGAACACTGTGCTTATATTTTGTCTCTCCTTCTGTAGCATTGTCCTCTCTACTGGGAAACTGTTCCTTCCACTTTGCTGGCCATGTGGTTCCAGGGGGGATGCTCCCCAAACCCTGGCTACATTTTATTAATATAACCTACAGACTCTACAACTTCCCTGTGAACTATCATTATAACTATTTTTTAAATGTGGCTTAAAGAAATTCAATACCTTGCCCCAAATTACAAAACAAATAAATAATACTGCTAGGATTTGAACCAAAATATCTCTGACTTTAAAAATCTATACTGTTTTCAATATGCTCCTTTCCCTCCCTTGTGACTTATAACATCTTAATTTCAACTTATGAACAATATTTACTGGCCACTTTCTGTACTTGGTATTGCAAAGTAATGGGAAAAGAAAAGCAATAGAATTGGGGGGGGGAGAAATGCAATTTTTTATTATAAATGTCAGAATTTCCACGTTATTCTGGACTTTGGGGGGCAGGCGAAGTGGGGAAGACAAGTAGGTAGGTGTGTGTGTATTATATACTGATGCCCAACAAAAGCTCTCATCTACTGAGACCTATGCAGAGTAACCTCAGTTCTAAAACACTTTCCCATGATTCCTGCGAAAACAAAAAAGTAATTTTCTACAAAACCTTACAGATAATCATCTAGGGACACAGTTAAATGCTACACACAGACATTCTATCTCTAATGGAAAAAAATAATTTAAAGAGAAAAATCATCCAACATGTTCACAGTGCCATTTTTCAGCTAGTAAACTGTGGCAGTTAACAATAAGTGTATTTCAGACCTTGCAAGCCTTTCTTTAAACAAACTCTTATATGGAAAACTCAGTAATAAAACATCTAACAGCAGGCCCTGCCCACACATATACCCAAGCCTCATACATCTAGGAACCCCTGCATCTTCTCAGGACACCTCCATACTGCAATATTATGAAAGTTGACAATCAGGAAAAGTATACTCAAGTACATGTATTACAAAGCAAGGTGAAAGCATGGTGTTAAGTGTTACAAAGAAGGTGGATTTTACTATCTAGCATAACCATTAAATTATTTTTGAAAACCCAGATGTAACAATAAAATAGTAATAGCTATGGACAAAAAAGATATGGTACATTTACACAATGGAATACTATGCAGCTGTAAAAAATAAAGATCTGTTATCCTGTGTGATAGCATGGATGGACCTGGAGGTTACTATGCTAAGTGAAATAAGCCAGTCAGAGAAAGACATATATCATATGATCTCAGTTATATGTAGAATCAAATAAAAGTAAAATAAGTCCAAAAGCATGGAAGTATGGAATAGACTGACAGATGGCCAAAGGGAGGGAGGGGGTGAGGGGGAGATAGGAAGAGATTAACAAATAACATATATGCATATATGCATAGCCCATAGACCCAGACAATAGTGTGGTGAAGGCGTGAGGTGTGACAGGGGATGGATGGGAGGGGGAGAAGGGGAAGATGGGAGACATCTATAATACTGTCAACAATAAAAAACAAAAGAGACAAACAGTTTCTATTGTTACTATATGCCAGACTTTCAAATACTTTACACGAGTTCTCTTACTGAGGCCTCACCTTAATTCTAGGTACCAGGTACCCTTACAATTCCCATATTGCAGATCAGCAATTTCAAGCTTTTTCATCTCATGGCACACATAAACAAATTACAAAAATTCTGTAGCACACCAAAAATATGTATTTTTTGTCAATCTGACAAATAGATATAATTTTGATTCATTTCCACCAATGGCTATTGTTGGTTTGGCTGTTGTCATTTTTTTTATTTGACACCCTAAAGGAAAAGAGGTCAGTGCCCCCTGATTAAATAGTCATGTATTGCATGTAAGAATACTTACATGTATTGCATGTAAGAATAAGAGTCACTTTTTTTAACCAAATTTTCATGATAAAGCATGCCACTAAACTTCAAAACTGACAAAATTAGCCCTAGCCAGTTGCTAAGTGGTTAGAGTGTCTTGGTTCAATTACAGTCAATGGCACATACTTTGGTTGCAGGCTTGATCCCCAGTCCTGGTCAGAGTGTATGCAGGAGGTAACCAATTGATGTGTCTCTCTCACATTGCGTTCTCTCTCTCTCTCTCTCTCTCTCTCTCTCTCTCTCTCTCTCTCTCTCTCTCTCTCGCTGTGTGTGTGTGTGTGTGTGTGTGTGTCTTCCCTTCCATTCCACTCTCTTAGAAAATCAATGAAAAAAAATATCCTCAGGTGAGGATTAACAAAAATAATAATAATTTTTAAAAACTGACAAACTTAAATGACTCCATAAACTTACACTTCAATTACACATATATTTGGTCAAAAGAATACATTTCTGAAATGTAATCAAAAGAATATATTTCTGTGGCTGGCTAATCATATTTAAAATTAATTAGAATTAATTAAACACTGAAAAGTTTTGTCTAGCATATGTACTTCTTGTATAACACCTAGTAACTGCAAAATTTTAATCTCAGACTCTAGTAGCTAAATCTTTAACATCTAAGTAATTCAGGTTGGTGGCTGATATTTACAAACAAAATTTAAAACATGTTTCAAAAGCAGCTACATAAGAGTCACTGTTGACTTCCAGTCCAATAAAAAAGACTACTAACCAAGGGTGAGGGCAGTTGTTTAGTATTTTTAATATATTATGGCAAGAAAAATCGTAAGTATAATGTAAGTTCTAGCCTTTCAATTCTAGCCTTTTCCTTCTCTAACTGTATAAACATATTTATGTATCAATTTCATAAAGTCAATTATATAAAACATTAATTCAGGCTGCTATTACTAAGATATGCTTATAAGTACTCTAAACTTAAGCTTGAATATTTATACTTACAATAAATGCAGTTACAATGACAATCATCATTGCCAAAAAAAACCTTTAAAGACTAAGATGATCGTATCATGATGTAAAGTATTTATGAATGTTTTATGCAACAGACATGCTTCCTTCCATACAAAACGTTTTACAGAAATTGCAAAATATATAAAGACAAAATATATAAAAATGATATTTTAATAGGTAAAAAAGAGAGACAGAGACGGAGATAGAGAGATAGGATACACAGAGACAATGAGATCTAAGAAATATACCATCCAATGGAATGTCTAAGAAATAGAGATATACATTAAAAAGTCAAAAAGAAATATATGTAAGTTAATCATACAAGCACATTGAGATTTAGTTAGGCTAATTTAGAATGGCTCTAAATTATTATCTGTATCCTCTTCAGAAGAAGAAAAACATGGAGGATTTCTTCTACCATTGCCTTCCTATTTGAAAACAGACCTTTGAGCCACCTAAACAAATTGTTCTGACTTTTCTTACAAAGATAAGGCAGCAACAATGGTTTGAATCATCAGATCCCTCATTTCAGATAAATAAAACAATGTCCACAGAGCAAGAAAAACTTGTAAGTCAAGGAAAGAACAAAATCCAGGCCACTAACTCCTAATATAAATTGGCTCTTCAGCCCCTTCCATCTTTTGCAAAAATGCCAGCTTTTAAAATGTTACTTGAAACACTGCATTGTTTGTGAATGAAAAGACCTTCAAATTATCATTAGTTCTTCAAGAAACATCAGATTCTTCTCTCGTCACACTTTTTATACTTACTAGGCTGAATTAACTGAGTCAAGGGGACATTTTCGTATTAAATGGAGACTGCAGGTGTGTACATAACTGTGGTCAAATGCACCACAGGGAGGCTCAGCCTGTGGGGCCAGTGCTGTTAGGATACTGGTAGGAAGGGCAGTGCTGGCCTGCTTTTGTGAATTCAATGATGTAAGTGCATGGGCCGCTAGACTGAGGAAAGCAACTTCCAACCTTTCAATTCTAGCCTTTTCCTTCTCTAACTGTATAAACATATTTATGTATCAATTTCATCAAGTCAATAACTAAACTTAATAATTTCTCCATGTAGAACAGATAAGTAATTTAACAAAGAGTTTCTGACAAAGTATTAACATGAAATTTCTTGTCCAAAATGATCAGGGCATTCCTCATTAAACATCTCAGAAATATATGACCCCTCCCCAAATGCAGCCATACAGAGGATATAGATAAACATTCTCATGTAGGGAATCAACTGTGTCTAAACAAAGGTATCAGAGTATGATAAGTGTCTATTTAAAGGTCATCTTCCAACATCTGAAAGTGTTCACAGTATCACTAAATTCTTAAGGCAGAAATGTTAATGTTTTCAAATAATAACACTATCTGGGAATAGCTCTTTCAGCACGAAAAGAGAAGTGCATAACATGGAGACTGGAGAAGATTTATGATTCTTTCTATATAATACATACAGCTAGCAAGTTCATGACACAAAGAATTGATACGCAGAAGTTTTAAACATCTCCATTAATGTTGCAAAGCAAAGCTGTGAATATAACTTTATTAGTAAATGGTCTAATTTCATGTCCGAAAACAACTACTCATAGAAATAAAATCTCACTGAATAAACTATGTCCTATCTACACTAATAAAAGAGAAACATGGTAATTGGCGTACGACCACCACCCTTTTCATTGGCTAATCAGCGAGATATGCAAATTAACTGTCAGCCAAGATGGCGGCTGGCAGCCAGGCAGCTTGAAACTAACATGAGGCTTGCTTGCCTCAGTGACTTCCCCCGCCTGCGGCTGCAGGCCTCTGAGCCTGCAGTTTCAAACATTGTAACAAATAGGGCCGGACTTCAGCCAGCAGATTCACAACATTGTATGCAAAGGCCAGAAACCTACTTTCAGGAGCCGCGGCCTAAGAGCTGGAGCCAAGCCTCAAGCTAAAGCTGGCCCAGAATAAAAAAAAAAAAAAAAGGAAAAAAGGAGCGTTTGGGAGTTCAGTCACCCCCAGCCTGAAAACAGCCCTCAACCCCTCACCCAGACTGGCCAGGCACCCAAGTGGGGACCCCCACCCTGAAGGGTGTGTGACCAGCTGCAAACAGCCATCATCCCCTCACCCAGGCTGGCCAGACACCCCAGTGGGGACCCCCACCCTGATCCAGGACACCCTTCAGGGCAAATGAGCTGGCACCCACCCATGCACCAGGCCTCTACCCTTTATAGTAAAAGGGTAATATGCCTCCCAGCACCGGGATCAGCAGAGCCGAGAGGCCTCCCGGCACCGGGATCAGCATGACAGGGGGCAGCGCCCAAACACCCTGATCGGCCCTGCTCTGTGTGACAGGGGACGGTGCCCCAACTCCCCTATCGGACCTACTCTGTGAGTGACAGGTGGGAGCTCCTCAACCCCCTGATGGGCCCTGCTCTGTTTGTGACAGGAGGGAGCTCCCCAACCCCCTGATGGGCCCTGCTCTGTGTGTGACAGGGGGCAGTGCCCCAACCCCCGGATTGGCCCTGCTCTGTGCGTGACAGGGGGTCATGCCACAACCTCCCCATCGACCCTGCCTTGAGTGTGACAGGGGGTGGTGCCCCAACCCCCCAATCGGCCCTGCTCTGAGCCCGACCAGGGGCTGCACCTAGGGATTGGGCCTGCCCTCTACCACCCAGGAGCAGGCCTAAGCCAGCAGGTCATTATCTCCCGAGGGGTCCCAGACTGCGAGAGGGCACAGGCCAGGCTGAGGGACCCCTCCCCTTCCCCCCCGAGTGCACAAATTTTTGTGCACCGGGCCTCTAGTCAGTAATATTTTGCTGAATACAGATGTTTGTTTTATGTCCATAAATACTAGGAAACTATCACAATACTAGATTTTCTCACTGTTAGCCTGCTTTTTTTCTAAAAGATTCAAAACGGTAAACTATTGCTTTTAATGGAAAAGTATGAATTAATTGTATCCCCACAACCACAGGAAGATCTCATTTTACTCTATCCAAAGAAACCACTATCTATGGAACAGATCTCTGCCTTACAAACAGAAGAAACAGCAGTAACTGGTAGTGAGGTTTCTTTTTTAAAAAATATATTTTATTGATTTTTTATAGAGAGGAAGGGAGAGGGATAGAGAGTTAGAAACATCGATCAGCTGCCTCCTGCACACCCCCCATGGGGGATGTGCCAGCAACCAAGGTACATGCCCTTGACTGGGATCGAACCTGAGACCCTTCAGTCCGCAGGCCGGCGCTCTATCCACTGAGCCAAACCGGCTAGGGAGGTACAGAGGTTTCTAACCAAACCCTCAAACAAGGCATGAAGCACAATTCCCTAACAGAGCTCTGGGCCACAGGCACCAGAAGGCAAGCAGGAGGGATGCTCCCCCAACAGTAGCTGAGATCCAGAACCTGGACGCCAGGCCCTGGAGCTAACCTTTTCTTTAATGGTCCTGCAGAAGGCTCAACACGCCTTCTCTTTTGAATAGTCAGAAAATGTACTCACTGTATATGTATGTACCTCACAATTTCCAGTAAAATACAGAAGCCAGTGCTCTAATTTCAATTTACCTAGAAATAATCACCAGAAAGACCAAAGAAACAAGCACAAAGACACCCTGCTGCCATTACCAATTTAGCTTAACTCAAATTAACTCTCTTGAGGAAGAAGCCTAGGATACTTGGCAAAGGTGCCCTTCCTGAGATTGAGGCTCGGAGGCTGAAGGATTTGCTGTCAGGCTGAAGGACTGGCTGCCTCCTCCAGGGCTCTCTTCATCCCGGCCCCGCGCTCAGAGGGTCTTTCTTTCCTTGGCCTCGCCCCTCTCCGTGAAACAAACATGCTGAGCCTTCTCTTGAAAGCTGGGGACAGGACAGGCAGCTGGCGGTCTCTTGTCACAGCCCTTCACCAAGTGGCTGTAGCAGCTTGTGTGTGTTCATCAGAAACCTCCAAAAGCTACCAAGCCTAAGGGCGGGTTTCATAAAGCACTTCGAGGGCAAGGCTGTTGCCATTTGCCACCCATTCTCAGACTGTCCAGTGTTAATGGTCAGAAAGGGCTGTGATTTGCCTTTTAACAATTGCCAGGAGCTTCACTCACAAAACATGGATGCAACATTACCTCAGTTAGTCCTCACCACAACCCTGTGGAGCACAAATTAATATCACAGCCGCATTGTATAAAGAAATGGAGGCTCCACAATTAGTCACACAATTAATAAGTGGTGAAACTAGAATTCAGAAACAAGTTCTGAGAGAAATGTAGAAGAAAGATTTTGTTGGGAAAACTTGCACTTGATCTGCCCCAAGATGCCACGTCAGCAAAATGCCCTGGAGCTCACAGGGGAATAACAAGGCGAGCCAGCACACAGGCCTACCTCCACCTAGGCGCAGTAGTGTTATTTCCCCTTCTGCCTTCTAAGCTCTCCTCAGCCACCTATCTGCTTCACGGTGCTCTTTCATGAGTAGGAGTGAAGCACCCTTTTTACTTATTTTTACCTGATGTCAACAGCATAAAAATGTGTGAGGTACAAATAGAGGAGAGAAAAACACCAACCCATTTTTTTAAATATATTGTTATTGATTTCAGAGAAGAAGGGAGAGGGAGAGAGAGATAGAAACATCAATGATGAGAGAGAATCATTGATTGGCTGCCTTCTGCACACCCCCTATTGGGGATTGAGCCTGCAACCCAGGCATATGCCCTTGACTGGAACTGAGCCCAGGACCCTTCAGTCCATAGGCCGTCACTCTATCAGCCAAACCAGCGAGGGCAACACCAACCCATTTTTGTTGAAGCCATAGCCCACATAGTCCCATGCCAGGTACTTCCCCAAAGAAGGAAAAGCAAAATCCATTGGGTTAACTACTTTGCTAGAGACAGTGGGGTCATAACAACAGCCCTAACTGGTTTGTCTCAGTAGATAAAGCGTTGGCCTGTGGACTCAAGGGTCCCAGGTTTGATTCTGGTCAAGGGCATGTACCTTGGTTGTGGGCACATACCCAGTAGGGAGTGTGCAGGACGCAGCTGATTGATGTTTCTCTCTCATCGATGTTTCTAACTCTCTATCCCTCTCCCTTCCTCTCTGTAAAAAATCAATGAAATATTTTTTTAAAAAAAAATAATAACAACAGCTACATAGCTATTCATTGTGTAATGACCATCCACCAAAGACTCTTTTCAGCAGTTCACTCATTTGACTTCAAACAACCCTGAGGTATAGATATTATTATTATTATTATTATCCCCATTTTTCAGATGAGAAAACTAAAGAATAGTTTAAGAAACTAAAATTACACAAAAGTAGTATGCCACATGATCCCTGATTTTCAAAGCTTACAACACAACTATGGAAACAGGATTAATTCAATTAAAACAACTAACAAACAAAACAGTCTAATTAAAGTTCTATAGTTTAATTAGGGACTGGGCTCTGAGCATCCTCAGGTCCCAAGACCTATATGGCAAGACCTATAGTAATTCAAATGAGAGAAGGTAAGTAAGTTTCTGACTCTACAGAGATGCTTCAAGAGAAGTAGGGCTAAAATATAGCAAGGGCAGTAGTTGTCAACAGGGATGATTCTGTCCTCCAGGGGACTGGGGGATGGGGGTGGGGGTATTGGCATCTAGTGGGTAGAGGCCTGGGATTCTGCTAAACATCTTACATAGCACAGGGCAACCCCTCACAACAAAGAGTTATCTGGCCCAAAAATGTTAATAACTCTGAGGTTAAGACACCCTAAGCTAGAGGAATGAAGAGTCTTTAGACAGGGTCATTCCAGACAACAAAATAACATAAGTGCTGGCTCAGACACCACAGACAAGAGCTCAGATATACAGGAGATGATTTATTATGGGGAATAAGAGGAAATGTTGTTGCTTAGGAAGGTTTCATGGAGGGCTCTGAAAGCCAAGCAGAGGAATTACAGCTGGATTTGGCTGGAAATGGGGATATATAACAGATTTGTGATGACACTCACAGGATGACAACCAATAGTCAGGGAGTTCCAGAGCCCAGCTAGAGGATTTATTATAATAACACGAGTATAAGTAACAAAAAGTACCTGGCGGAGAGGAAAGAAAGTAGCAAAATACATTATAAAGAAAGAATGGACCTGTTTCAGTACTAGACACAGGGCTGAAGGAAAGAATAAGGCCAGGTTTATTCTGTCTACCTTCTTATTTTGCACCCCATCGTCATGCCAGGACAGTGCTTAGTGGAGAACATGAATAAATTTATGATGCATGAATCATCAACTCAGTGGATTCACATCTCACAGGATGTCCTCATGTGAAGGAAAAAATAATGCACAGTCAGAGGGAGACACTGCTGGTTCTTCAGCTGAAGGCCAGCTGAACCAGCTGGCCTGTGTTTAGGGGCTGCTGCAAGAAAACCATGCATGGTGTTCAGCAGTGTGACAGGCTCAGAGGCCTGCGGGAACTGAGCACAAGTGGAGAGAAGCGCATTTCCATCTCCCACTTCAGGTTCTGGGGGGAAAGGAGTCACAACCACCATTGGCCAAAAGAGATGAAAGCATCTAAATTAAATCAACATTTGATAGAAAGGGTCTATGTACTGAAGAGAAAAGTGGGGAAGCTTGAGAAAGGGAGGTAGATGGTGCTTCTGACAGAGCCTTTCCCACAGCCCTACCACTGACTCTCCCCAGCTGAGTCATATTTGTGTTAAAACATTGCCCCTGACCATCAGAATATGATCAAGCTTTTATTCTGTCTACTCAAGATAGGTGACTGTGGAGCAGCCCTCTCTCATTAACATTTCATCAGTATGAAGATGTTTATCGTTCTTCATTTGTCAAAATGGGTAAAGTACTCTATGTGCACACGGCATTGAGCAAGACCCAGACACACCAAAGCGTACTGTCAAGTTGATTTATTAACTTAGACCATAGATCAGCAACCTTTTTCTTTACAAGGCCAGACAGTAAATATTTAGGTTTTGAGGGCCATAAAGTCTTTGTTGCAACTACTTCACTCTACTGCTACAGTGGGAAAGGAGCCAGAGACATCATGTAAATGATGGACATGGCTTTGTGCCAACACAAATATTTACAAAGACAGGCAGTGGGCCCGATTTGACCAGTAAGCCATAGTTTGCCAACCGTGGCTTACACCATTTCTGTTAGCTGAGTAAATAATATAAATGGCCAGGATTAGCAGAAGCTCAAGAACAGGGTTCTGAAAATGTTGGTGAAAAGCACACTGTGATGGGAAAGGAAGAGCACCATCCCTGCTGCCATGGGCACCAGACCCTGCAGAGCCTCTTAGGGACCTGAGGATGCTCAGAGCCCAGGCCAGCTTAGTCCCAATTCCAAAATATGCAAGCACAAGACACTCTTCAATCCTAAGGAAAGCTAAACCTGCCTGGAAAGTAATCATCATAAATTTCACCCAAGTCCCTACACCAGCAGATTTCATCTTTCAAAACTGGGCCACAGGACTTGACAAGGCAGGACAACTAGTGGTTGGTAAGAGTACCTAAGAGCACCTTCCTACGTCAGCTATAAATTCATGTATCACTTCATTGAGATTAAGAAAATAGATGCCAACCTACAATGAAGCAAAAAGCCTAATTTGATCTGAAACCTTGTGTTCCTTTTCAGATCGCTGAAAGGAAATACCTTTTTTAAAATGCCTGGCTCAGTTCCTCAAGAAACTTACCCACATCACCATAAATAAGCCATTTTGAATCCCAAGAACCCTTCTCAATAGTGTTTCTTAACCTTCTACTTTGATGCAAGTAAGGCCTCACCTAGGCCATTTCTTAGGGATGTTTAGTCCAGTGGTCGCCAACCTTTCAGACCTCACAGACCACCAGGTGGTGACCGCTGGTTTAGTCAGCTAGTAACCTTGACAGATGAATCAACCTCTCTGCCCCTTTCTCCACCTTCTCCTCTGCCCTGGCACCCCAGCAAGACTAGACTTACTTGCTGTTTGGTATAGAAGTGGCAATGTCTCTCAGTGTGTAACTCAGCTGTGATGTAAGCACACTGTGTGCACAGCTCCCATCTGGGCCATATCAAGTTGCCCCTGTGGGGTTTGAGGGGCAAGGGAAACTGTCATAAAAATGCTGATGCTAACTTCTGTGCCAAAAGTTGTAATCCCTTTATCTCTGACCCAGCAGTCTTGTGTCTTCTGCCAGCATTTGTTGAAACAGTTAACAGGGGAACTTACCAGTTTGTAAGTAGGGCAAAATAAAATCTCATAACCAACAATAATTCTCTTCAATATTAAATAGAAATTTTCAACTATTTTCTTTTCCTTTTTAAAATATTCATTCTCTAGCAAGCTTTCTTATATTAAAGGTGATCAAAGCTCCTGGTTTACACAGGATAGTCCAGTTCACATCTGCTATTGACCTACTACTGATCATCCAATAAGGTCCCCCTTTCATTCTCAAAAGTGTCCTGACTTTTTTATTCCTTTTTATTGAATTTATTGGGGTGCCACTGAGTAACAAAATTATACAGGTTTCAAGTGCATAACTGCATCTCTCAGAATGGCTATCATCAATAAATCAACAAAGAAGTGTTGGTGAGGATATAGAGAAAAGGGAACCCTCATGCACTGTTGGTGGGAATACAGATTGATGCAGCCATTGTCAAAGCAGTGTGAGTTATCTCAAAAAATTAAAAATGGAACTGTCTTATCACCCAGTGACTTCTGTGAATTTGTCCAAAAAAAAACAACCCAAAAAACGAATTCGAAAAAAAATATATGCACTCCTATGTTCATCACAGCATTATTTACAATAGCCAAGATTTGGAAGCAGCCCAAGTGTCCATCAGATGGATGGATAAAAAAATCTGTGGGTATATATACACAATGGAATACTACTTGGCCATAAAAAAGAAGGAAACCTTACTGTACAACAGCATGGATGGGCCTGGAGAGTATTATTGAAAGTGTTCTAACATACATTAAATTATACCACCACTCACTTGTAATCTAATGGACAAACATTTATTTTTGAAAATATATAAATTACTTCAATTATTTGTGATCATTTTTCTTAAAAAAATGGAACATGGTCTGACTTAAATTCTTTCTCTTAAAACACATTTTACCATGGGGAGCATAGTCAATAACATTGTAATAACTATGTATAGTATCAGACGGGTAATAGACTTATCAGGGTGATCACCTGGAATTCATTATATAAATGTCTGATCACTATGCTGTATCTTAAACTAATATAATATTGTATGTCAACTGTAATTGAAAATTATTTTAAATTTTAATAAAATATAAATACCAAAAAATACCTTTTATACCAAGAATTTAGCCCTCTATAATTATATTTGGCAAGTAATGGAGAGAAAGCTTTAAATTCAGTATCCTCCTAACACAAGCTGACAATGAATGCTTGATAAATGCTTTATTGTTGAAAAGTACATTCAAAATGCACCATTTTACCATTTAGGAAATCATCTAAAACTGAGAATGATGTAAAAATCATACACAAATGACACTTGAACAACACCAGTTTGAACTGTATGGGTCCATTTATATGTGGATTTTTTTCAATAGCTAAACAGTAAGCCATCTATATCCCCAGATTTCACATCCACAGATTCAACCAAAAGGAATCAACAATGGTATTCTCAATCCACAGTTGGGAATTCATGAGTGCAGAGGGCCAAATGTATGCATTGATCTATGCCATTTTATGCAAGGGACTTGAGCATCATAGTTTTTGGTATCTGTAGGGGTCCTGGAATCAATCCTCTGGATATTGAGGGACAATTACAGCTAAGTTTTGGGGGAGTCAAAGTTATACTTAGATTTTCAACTGGGCAGGGTTGGGTGCCCTAACCCTCATGTTATTCAAGGTCAACTGTACACTAGATTGTATTTTATGTTGATATATAAACATGGGTCCTTGCACCCACAATATTCTGGGGGAGGGGGGAAAGTTCAGTAAACTTGAAAGTAATAAACTAAAAATAAAAATGTGTTTGTTTTAATTTAGGAGGCAAAGCTAAACTATTGGGTATTTTTTAAGGCTGGTTCTTTAAAATTCATAGCAGCAATAAAACTATGTATTTAAAAAGCAGATTGTAAAAATGTAATCTAATCTTTTCCACATGTACCAGTGGTCTTCTAACAAGTGAAAGTAGAAAAAAGCCCTCTGGGTTCACATTTAGCCCATGAACGCACAGTCAGCTACACACGCCCTACTTGCACATCCTCCTGCATCATCTTCCCCAACAGCTGACTCTGGGACTAGAGTCCTGGGTTCAAATCCAGCTCTGCCACCTAAGAGCTGTGTGACTTAGGCAAGTTATTCATCTTCTGCGCCCAAGTTCTCTTCTGTATAAAATACTACTAATAATAGCGTCTACCTCACAGAGCTGTCATGAGGATTAAGTGTGTAATATTGGTAAAGTGTTTAGAACAAAGCCTGGCACACAGGTTTTGTAGTTCCCTTCCTGAGTCTTTTTATGAAGACCCATGAAGAGAACTACAAGATAAAACCCCTCATATTTCCCCTTTTACACAAAAGGCAGGATTGACACTTCAGTTGCAAAAGCCACATTTTTTGGTGGTGTAATGCCTAACAGTGTCAACAAATATGTGTGGGACAGATGGATATAAAAAGCTGAAGAAAGGAAAAAACAATCACCTCTTCTATTACATTTAAAATTCCAAAGAGCTTATTAAATTCCAACAGCCAAAGTGGTAAGTTGGGGACTGAATGACATCTTCACCACTAACCGGTGCTTCCTTTCCACAGTCAGTCCTAGTTCCAATGGAAGCACCATAAATCCATTCATCTGCCTGCCTCTGCCACGCCACTCCCTTCCCATAATAAAAGTGGACAGTTTCCCACTTACACCATCACCCACACTTTCCACTGTCATTGCCCTCAACACCACATCTTCTATTGCTAGTATTTATCACCAATACTAAAACATGAGGCAAAATGAAATTTCTAAAGGAGTGTGAAATCTATAAAAAATACTCAGAGCAAGGCTTTCAATTAATTTCATATTTAAATGGAATTCATTTCAGACCCAATACAATAGAGCTTTCATATTCTGAAGACATTCCCAATAATACAAAAAAAGTGTTAGTTTCAAAAAAATTCTGCTTTAGTGTGTTTGGGAAATCTGGGTTGCTACTATATCATAACTCAAATTTGATCTGATGAATTAATTTAGATATCCATACAGGAAACTCAAATTCTGACTCACTGGAGCTTTTCACTGGTAGCCTCCTAGAATATTGCATCAACCCCAACCAACATTTAACTCTAGTCTTTCTGCCCTCTAAATCCACTGTCTGTATGCAGCCCTAAAAAGCCCTTATGAACTCATCTCTGCCCTGTTGATCACCCTTCAGTGGCTCCTGTTGTCTCAAGGTAAAGTCCAGACTCGCTTGCTAACTCCCTACCAGCTCCCTGACCTCTAATCCCGCTAGATCATACTGCAAACATACCTGGCTCTCTTCTCACCTCCTACCTGGAACATCCTTCCCACCGCCACTGCCCTTTGGTATCATTTCCTAAGGTTCTTCCCAGGTGAAGGACACTTGCTACAGGCTTCCATAGACAGCTTTTTCCTTAACATGGCACCATACTGCATCACCATTTTTTAAACTTATCTTTCTTTCTTAATAGACTATAAGCTCCAAGAGGGCTTCTTTATTGATGTTTCTCCAGCACCTGGAAAAATGACTGGCACAGAGGCAGTAGGAAATAAATATTAGTTTAATGGGTGAGATGATGATGGATTAACTGTAACAGTTAAGATGGAGAAACAGAGAAAATGCACACAGAACATGGTAGAATCAAGAAGGACCTGGTGACAGAACAGAACACAGGCAATAATAAATTAAAGAAGGGTCTACAATGTCAAATTTCCACCTTGGGTAACAAAATGAATAGTGTCATTCACCAAGAGATAGGCAGAGGTGCAAGCTTAGGGGATGAGGTAGTGAGTTTAGTTTTAGACATGTTGAATTTGAGGTCCCTCAAGACATCTGTCTGAGAGGTCTTGGCTAAAAACACATCATTCATCTGCTGAAGACATGAACAGCTTCCCAATGCACTTAAACTCCAAGCTCATCACTGTGTGCTCCAGAGAGTGCAAGGACTAGCCCTCTCTAACTCTCTGACCTCATTTTCTACCATTTGTTTTCCCATTGTCCACCTCCCCCTGGATCTCACTGTTCCTGAGAAGTGATAAGCAAGGTGCTCCTCAGCATCTCCGCAATCACTGTGCCCTCTGCCTGGAACACTTTGCCTAGATCCTCACATGGCTTCCTGCTTCTCATCACACAGGTCTCATTTCAGATACCACCTCCTCAGGGAGGCCCTCCCGGTCAATCATAACAGTCACCAGCCCCAGCAGGTCTAGGGGTCCCCAAAGGTGTGGACGGAGTCGGTGAAGAAGGAATGACACAGAGGCAGCGTTCAGGTGATCATCATAGCCAGGTTCTCTTGTCAGGGTCTCCAGCCAGGTTCTGTAGCCAGTTCTCCAGCCAAGTTCTGTCTAGGATCTCCAGCTAGGTTCTCCAGCCAGGTTCGGTCACCAGGTTCTGTAGCCAGGTTCTCCAGTCAAGTTCTGGTCTGGATCTCCAGAGAAGTTCTGGTTAGGATCTCCAGCCAGGTTCTGTGTCCATGTTGTCTTGCTAGGTTCTCCAGCCAGGTTCTCCAGGTTCTCCAACCAGGTTCGGTAGCCATGTTCCCTCGCTAGGTTCTCCAGCCAGGTTCTGTCCAGGTTCTCCAGCCAGGTTCAGTCACCAGGTTCTAGTCAGGTTCTCTTGCCAATTTCTGTAGTCAGGTTCAGTCCAGTCCAGGATCTTTTGCCATGTTCTCTCGCTAGGTTCTGTCTCTAGGTTCTGAGGCCAGTTTCTGTCCAGGATCTTTTGCCATGTTCTGTCTCTAGGTTCTGTGTAGGTTCTGGTCTAGGTTCTGTGCCTCTTGGTTCTGTCTTCTAAGTTCTGTGTTGTTACATCTGTATTTATACCAGTTGATTCCAATCCTATCAATCTCTATTCCAAAGGTTAGGGCGTTTCTTATCTCCATTCCAGGGAGTAAAGATTATGTAGCTTAAGCATGATTGTTCATAGTTAAAGTGATTAATTACCCACCTGGCACTTAGTTAAGAGGTTTTATTCCCTCCCTAACTTCAGGGGAAAATCCCTACCTGGGGAAACAACCTTTCTCAGAGACCTTGGTTAAAACACATATTGCCAAGAAGGTGAGCAAACATATTAAGAACAGTATGCCATATATGCCAGGTCCCTTGAAACAGCAAGCATGGACCGGCTCCTGGCAGTCACCCAAAGCAGTCCTCCCTGCCAGTCTGTTCTAGTTTCATCACTAAATACTTGATAAACTTATTTTATTTGCTTGTTTTACACAGTTATTGTCTATCCTGTCTACATTCTACAAAGTCGAGCCCCTCATCCTTGTTCTTTGCCAGCATTACCCCCCCCCCCACAGCATTTAGAATAGCATCTGGCCCTTGCTAATAGTTCAACAAGTTCACTGAATGAATAAGTGAACACATGAATAAAGATAGCAAGACAGGCTTTGCCCTCCTCCTGCCTTAGCATGAAATAGTTGTGAAAATACAAAAGGTAATACAAAGTGTCAACTATACAAGGAAACTGAAAATGCTGACTAGTTATCTCACAAATTCCAGGAAGACTTCTACTAACAAGACAAAATAAAAACTCTTGAGAGGAGCAACAAAGGGGAAAGGGAGAAGAGGGGTAATGGATTTCTACTGCCTCCTTGGGCCTCCACAAGGCTGACCACTAGGAGTACTGTGTTTATTTTGTTTTATTTGCTCATTTTGTTAAATATTTATACATTCTTTTATTGAATAAGTGGCATATTCTGGTTCAAAGACTGAAACTATAAACAGTTTCATATGGAGAAATCTCACTTCCTCTCCTTACCTGTTCATTCCATTCCTCGAAGTTTTCTAAGGTTTTTGCTTTGATAAGTCTCTTATGTGACCTGTGCACGTATTTCAGGCACTGGCTGCTATAACTATGGAATAAAAACCTTGAAGTCAGACTTTAGGATAATGTATATTTTAAAAGATATTACCAACTTATCTCCATACAGAGTATGCCATGTTATCCTTGGGAAATAATTAAAATAAAAATTCCCAGACCCACTCCAAGCCTATCAAATCAGAAACTCTAAGGTAGAGGGAAAAATTGGCTTTAAATAAAACAGCTCCTTGTCACTGTGATGATCAGTCATATTTGGGAACTGCTGTCCTCCCACAGAGAGGAGTGGTCTTCACCAATCAGAGGGAGGAAGCCACTGCTGCCCTACTGTGGAAGCTGGAGCCCTTAACCTCCATATCACAATTTCTCTTCTTAAATATATAATCATACTTAAGTGGTCATATATACATATACACAAATACATATATATACATGTGTTTATGTATACATACACATGCATATAAATATTCCTGTATTCACATGGAATTGGAATCTCTCTGAAAAGAAAGATACAAAATGGTTACATGGCTATCTTCAGGAGTGCAAGTGGGTAGCCAGAGTGAAGAAAGACTTACCTCTGCTTTGAATTGTGTACTACATGCATATATTATTACCTATTAAAAATCAATAAAATTATAAAGCTCCCTCTTCTTGCACTGAATCTGAGACATCCTACCCAACAATGCTGTAATCATTTTAAATTATGTCCACAAAACATTCCCACATCAAGAGGTAGAATCTAATTCCTCAGCCTTGAATGCAGGCCACTTCCACTAAAGAGACTGCGGAAAATGTGATGCTCTGTGCCTTCTAAGCCTGGGTCATAAAGGAGCTTCCACCTGGCCTGCTAACTCTTTGATAACCCCCTCTGGGGAAAGCCAGCCACCATGCTGTGAGGACACTGGGCAGTCTGTGCACACATGAAGGGGGACCAAGAGGAAGTACTTTTTGAAAAAAAGGGAACTGTACAGACCTACCTGAAGACACAGAGAGGTGTGGGTAACAGCTCTGACAGAGCCTCAGCCTGGGGAAGATGGAGGGACAAGTCTTCTTCTGAGGTAAAACAGAAGAGAAGTAAGAAATACAGACAGAGATGTTGATGTAGAAGGGAGGGGATTGGATAAGTTCAAAACAACAGATCCTACTGTTTCTGTGGAGCTAGAGTGTGATAAAAGCAAAAAAGAAAAGGTAAATATTTCCAACAGTCACTAAAATATAGGAAAGAAAAATAGATGACTAGGTTACCATTCAGAAGCACCATCTTCAACGAAGTTATATAATTCAGCTCTTTAGAATTACTACTATCACCTTATTCAAAGCAACAGTGGTTTAATCACTTTTAGAGATATCCAAGAAAATATTTCAAAAGCTTTAAATTTATTAGTTCACAGTTCTTCCAAATGTTAAAGCTAAATTCTTAGTTATTATATAAATTCTTTATCCTTTTGAAGGGAAGAGTGATTGTTCAACATTACTTTCAGAACACTCTTTCCTATTCCTAAATCACTCTCCAAAAGGCCAGATGAATTCAATTCCCATATGGTCCATTTGCCAGTCCTTTAATTTCTAATATTATCTTTAGGAAATTACAAAAGCTTGTCTTCTTTACATCAATTAGAATTTGAACCTGTCTCTAAATTTGAGCCAATGCCATGAGCAACGGCTTAAGTATCATTCATAATTCATCTCAATGATCACTTCACAAGTACCTGGCATGCCAAAACACCAGAACAAGCACTAAGGGAACAGAAGGATTTCCTAAAGGCTATTTCAATCCAGGAGGAGAGATAAGTCATGTATATAAATAGCTGTAATGCAAGACAGATGGTAATAAACAGAACTACAAATAGCACACTAGGCACACAGAGAAGACTGCTTAACTGCAACTTGGGAAGCGATGGTTTCATTGAAGAAACTGCATTTGAGTTGAGCTTGAAGAATGGGAAACAGAAAATGTGAACATCATGAACAAAGGCATAACAAGAAGGGGAGCATAACGCCTTTGCACAGCTGTCATGTAATCAATGTTTGCAATGTCATTACTGACCAGAAACAGTTTAGTTCAACTTGAGTCAAATATCAAGGGCCAGGAACAATATAGAAATATTCATTTGTTTATTCAACAGGTATTTTATTGAGCACTTACAAAGTACTAATAAGCACTGTTCAGGGCACTGCATATATAACAGTGAACAAAAAATAGTCTCTGTCTTCATGGAGCTTATAATCAGGGAGTAAACCACAAACAGATAAATATATAACATATATGTCAGGTAGTAATAAGAGCAAAGGTCAAATTTCTCTCTGATAAAGTAGAATTTGAGCTCAAATCTGAATAATTGACTTAGTGAAAATTTGACATTATCTATATGAGCAGTGTCCCCTGCAAAGAAAGTACAAAAGTTCTATGATGGTTACTTATTAATCTGCTCAAAGAATAGCAAGAAAACCAATGCAGTAGAGCAGAGTAAGTAAGGGGAGAAGGTAGAAGATGGGACCATGGAGGTAGTGAAGAATCAGATCATGAAGGACCCTGTAGATCATAGAAAGAGCTTTCATTTTATTGTTAATAAAATATAAATGTGATTAAGTGGTCTGGACACAGAAAAGCCCTTAAGTGACCCTATGGGGGCAAGGCTATAAACAAGGAGGCCAATTAGAAATCTGCAGTAGTGGTCTAGGTTTGGTTGGGTATTAGTAGCAGCAACAGAGGTCATAAGAAAGGGCCAGATTCATAATATATTTCAAAGGTAGAGTCAACAGGACCTGGTGACAAACTGGCTTATGGAGAAAAAGAAAAGACTCCAAGGTTATGGCCTGAGCATACACAAGAAAAGTAAGGCTGGAAATACAACTTGGAAATGACCACATATCATCATCTATCAAATTAGTCTTGGGAACCATGATGAGAGTATGACATGAGAACTTGGGAAAATCATGTTATCTCTCTTTTTACCACTCCCTTGTCTATAAAATAAAGCAAAGTAGGAAACTGTTTCTCAAAGTAGGAAGCCCATATGATACTCAAGCACTGTTTAGGGCACTAAATTTAAAAGGGCTCTCACTAGAGACGTGTGGATAAAAAGGTACCCTCTTGCTTGGGACTAGACACAGATGTAATTTTAGAAAGCAATCTGAGATTTGTGACATCATCAAGACAACAGAGTAGAGGACCTGAGCCCTCATTCCTCCAAGAACAGCATTTAGCTATCCAGGAACTATGTTAATAGCTCTGGGAGATCTCAGAAGTCCACTTAGGGAGCTTCATCAACACAATGGAGCAAAAGCCTGAGAATAATCACACAAAGGGAGTAAGGAGATGTTTCACTTGGCCTGCATCATCCCATCTGCTCAGCACCAAGAGAAAACTCCCAGGCCCAACAGAGCTCCCCGCCACAGGAAGAGGAGAAGAGGTGAGCCACCAGCTTCCTCAGCCTTTTGGGACATACGCACAAAGGATCTGTTTTGCTTTCACCCTCCCAGAGACTGGCATAACTCAGACATCTAGAGATAGCTGGGAAAAAGGAAGGACAGGGGCCACCTGTATCAGCCACGAGGTTGGAACAGCTGTGGTCCTCAGGGTCTTTCTCTGCAGAAGATCTCAGCTTTCATCACTGAGGACTTAGTCACAGACTTTAGCAGACTGCTCTGCAGAGGACCCCAGCAGCTTTTGCCACTGAGAAAACCAAGGGTCAGCATAGCCACCACAGGCCCCCTAGAATTTTTGCTGCTGGAGACTCCATAGGTTTTTGTGTTAGACACCAGTTGTGTGAAGTACTCCCCATACCCCACTCCTCAGCCAGCCTAGCTGTAACACCACAAATGCCCCAGGCCTCAGATCCATACCGGCAGCCAGCCCCAGTTGCAGCTTTGCCACAGCCAACCTCACCTCCACATGCTAGCCCCTGAAGATACAGGAGTGCACACTGACAGCCCAGGTCCTCACAGCTCCTTGTGCACCCGGATCCAGCCCAACTACTGTCACCACTTCATTACCCTAGTGCACCTGCAGCTGGACCCTGCAGCCATGCACCTGCACACCCCAGGCCCAGATTCCTGTCACTGGCCTCACTGCTGAGCACGTACTCAAGCCTAATCCCTACAGAGGTACAAGTGCACACCAATAGCCAAGATCCCCACAGCAGCTCAAGGGCCCATATCTGGCCCCAACTCTGTCACTGGTCTGGACCACCCACACATGCCTGCAACTAGCACCTGCAGCTCTGTACCTATCCACAACAGTCTAATACTGGCCCTCCTGCATGCCAAGCACCCTCAGGCCTTAGGGGCATTCTTCTAGCTGCTCTGTCTCACTGGAACACTTTCCTAGATATCATTCTCTTCGCTGGAATCTCATCTCATGGAGATCTATATCTGATGCCCAGCACTCCCAGTACTTCTCTTTTATCATCTTTTAAATACTAAATAAGTTACCTATTTATTATTTCCATCAGTTGTTGACTGCCTCTCCCCCACTGGAATATAACAAAAGAATTTTGACATATTTTGTTTACTGATGTACCCAAAGGTCTACAACAGTGACTGACACACACTAGGCTCTCAATAATCATTTGTGGAATAAACTAGATAAGATATACCAGATATTAAATAATTCAATTTGAAATAGTGCTACTATAATTATTTAATTCATCAACTTTTTAAATCTACTTTAAGCAAAAACGAACATCCCCCAAAAGAAACAGGGAGAGCTCCCACTACCTTACCACCAAGAATAAATTAGTCCAATTCTCCCATAGTTATACTCCCATAGTTTAATATATATTTTTATTGATTTCAGAGAGGAAGGGAAAGAGATAGAGTGATAGAAACATCAATGATGAGAGATTCAGTGATTGGCTGCCTCCTGCACACCCCACATTGGGGATCGAGACCACAACCCTGGCATGTGCCCTTGTGAGAATTGAACCCGTGACCTCCTGGTACATAGATCAATGCTCAACCACTTAGCCACACTAGCTGTGCTAGTTATACTATTTTTAAGATTGCTTAGTGCACATATATGGGACAAAATACAGATAAAGATTATTTGCTTACAGATTTTTCAAATGTAATCTCAAGAAAATAAATTGATACCCTCTCAAAACACAAAAGAATGTAGCCCATTCTTTACAAAATTGATTGTTCTCAGTACTTGATATACATGCAGATTTCTTTCTCTAATGTCTGCTCCATCTACACTAATAAAAGAGAAAAATGGTAATTGGCGTACGACGCTACCCTTTTCATTGGCTAATCAGGGCTATATGCAAATTAATTGCCAACTAAGATTGGCAGTTAACTGCCAACAAGATGGCGGTTAATTTGCATATGTAGGCACAATGCAGGGAGGCGAAAGGGAAAGCAGAAAGAAGCCCCCTGCCATTGACAGTGATCGGAAACCCAGGGGGGAGCTAAGAGCTGGGGGGCAGGGCAAAGGCGGCCCTGGGGCCACCTTTGCCCTGCCCCCCAGCCATGATCAGAGAATCAGGTGCCTTTTCCGCCCTGGCCAGTGATAGCAGGAAGTAGGGGTGGAGCCAGCGATGGGAGCTGGGCACGGTCGAAGCTGGCAGTCCCAAGAGCTAGGGGTTCCTTGCCTGGGCCTAAAGCGAAGCCCACGATCGCGGGCCGCTGCAGCTGCGGGTCCTCGCTGCCCGGGCTGGACGCCTAGGCCAGAGGCGTTAGGCCTGGGCAGGGGCGGAGCCTGCAACCATGGGGAGCTGGGAGTCCCCTGCCCAGGCCTAATGCCTCGGCCAGATGTGTTAGGCCTGGGCAGGGGCAGAGCGCGAGATCGCAGCGCTGCTGCCGCTGCGGGTCCCCACTGCCCGGGCTGGACGCCTCGGCCAGAGGCGTTAGGCGTGGGCAGGGGCAGAGCCTGCAACCGCGGGGAGCTGGGGGTCCCCTGCCCAGGCCTGACACCTCTGCCGGAGTCCTCAGGCCTGGGCTGGGGGCAGAACCAGTGATGGGGAGAAATGAGGGTCCCCTGCCCAGGCCTGACACCTCTGACAGAGGTGTCAGGCCTGGGCAAGGGGCCGATCCTGCTATTGGAGGGTGATGGGGGTCAACGCCTGAGGGCTCCCAGTATGTGAGAGGGGGCAGTCTGGGCTGAGGGACACTCCCCCCCACACACACCCAGTGCACGAATCTCATGCACAGGGCCCCTAGTTATTTTATAAAATACTACATGAGGCTGATATTTCCAGGATCACCTCTGATATTGATAAAAGATTATTATTCATGAACCAACAAACTTGTTTCTTCCATCGTATTATGCTAGGTTAGCTGACCATTAGTCTTATTTCTATTCATTATATTCCACTTTCCACATATTTCATCAAATATTTGTTCTGGGTTCTTATGGAAAAGATGACAAAAACATTTGACCCACCCTTATTAACATATAAAGGGGGGAAAGGAGGAAATACGTATGCATTGTGAAGATATACCTAAAGGCCAATTCAGTCCAGAGTCTGGAAAATTTGTCTTCATTTTAAGAATTGTATTATTAATAAAGTTATATGTCTGACACAAAACTTGTGACAAGTGCACCTATGCCCAATTTACTGTTCTCAGGACTAAAATATGCACTGCAGTATATGCTTGGTGTATTCATTTTGATCACAGATCTCAAAAATATAATTAGTAGTAGCAGCATTTGAAAAGCTGACATAACTTTCACTGTTAGACACTTAAAATCATATCTAAACACTATAAACCCTTTTTGCTCCAGACAGCTAAGTACATTACCATATCACATGGGTACTCTATATTCAGTTTTCCTTTTGACTGATTTTATAATTTAACCCCCAGGGATATTATCTGCAATAAAGGAGCAGAAAAGAGCACAGCATTGTAAAATTATATCTTTCCCAAGGCCCATAATTAGCATTGAGCAAGACCAAGATTTGAACCCAAGTACATCTAGTACTAACACTGGCATATCCTCAATGCATATTAATCAATGTTTTCTTCTCTGTTTTGAATTAAAAAAAAACAACCCAACCCATAAGAATTAAGAAAAAAAATATAATTTTGATATTATTATCTATCTATATAAAAGGCTAATATGCTAAGTGTCCAACCATCGACCGGTTGCTATGATGTGCACTGACCACCAGGAGGCAGATGCTCAATGCAGCAGCTACCATGATGTGCACTGATCATTTACAGAGAAATGGCACCACAGACCTGGCACCCACAAAGCAACACTCCACTTCCCCCAAGTGGAACACATGCCCCACCACCACCCCAGAGTGACACCCTACCAAATTGCAGCCAACACTGCCAAGACCCCCATGGTGCAAAATGTGGCCTACAGCCCAGCTGAGCCTGGAAACGGTTGCTGTGGGTGCTGGGGAATGACGTCATGTAGCAACACCCAGCTTCCTCTCCCTAGCAACTAGCCTCCTTGGAGTTTCTTCAGCCCAGAACACAACTTGCTTTATAGCCAGGTTTTACACTTTAACCAAATGTCTGTGAAACACTCTTGTGCCTCATCTCATTCGATCCTCACAGAAGTCCTGGAGTAGGTAGATAGGAAACTCGGTAGAATCCTATTTTCTTTTCATTAGCCAGAAAATGGAGATTTAGAAAGCTTAGAAACTTGACCCAACTGAAAAGAAGTAACAAATGGTGGACCTTGAAAATGACTTTAGGTTTTCTCACTGCACAGAATATAGTCAAACACTGCTGCAGTCAAATATTTTACCCTTTGTTCTCCCTGCATGATCTACAATAATAATCTGCTTCGGGTTGATATTTATTGCTGTGTTGCTGACAATTACCTGAAAGAGAAGTTGGGGTGCTTCACTGGGCTGGAAAAAGTTTAGCTAAAGCAGAAAGTAGGTCTAATTAAACAAGTTTATTCTATATATACAAAAGGCTAAGTTGACTCGTGCATGCACAATATATATAAAGCTCTCGCTGGCGCCAACCGTACACATGTGTTTCTATCTGTCATTGTCGGTTGTGAATTTGGTTGACACTTCTATTATAGAGAAAGGGCAAATAGCGATATTAAAATATCTCTTCTAATTAATTTCCTTTCAATGTGCACTAATCCGTGCACTGGGCCACTAGTAGTAAATAAAGATGAATCACATTCTGAAGCTGAATTATTAGTATGTAAGAAATGAGTCATGAAAAAGTATCTCCCAAATGCAGATTTGAACAGAGCACTTTTTTAAATTTCACAATTCTTTTAATATCATTTACACAATTTGTAAACAGTTGCTGTGTAGCTGCACAGTTAATACAAAGCCTCAAGGAACCCATCAACCAGTTGGGCCTGCCACAAATCTCCAGAGGGCACTTTGACTGCACGGTGTTGAATGATCACTGGGGGCCTGGAACTTCGCAATGTGGCCCTGAATACCAGGTGTTGCCCAGAGAGGGAATGGGGCAGTCCCTTCTGCAGCCTGGACACCCAGGTGCCTTTCTGCCATCATCCACTTGGTGAGCCCTGGTTGGCACCTCTCACTCCACCCAGAAGAATCCAAATTGCTCTACACAATGAGGTTAAGGAGTAAAAGATTTTGTGAGCATGCTGTAACCAACTAATGAGAAAGCACCCTGTGATCTACCAGGTGAAAACCACTCCTGTGACTGACAGACAAAGACAGTCTCCTTCCCTAAGAAAAGAATTTGTTTCTCAGAATATATTTACTTATTCTTTTGGGGAATCTATATATATAAAATCCTAATATGCTAAGTGTCCAACCGATTGGTCGACTGTTTTGTCAACCGTTTGGTCAACCGCTCAACCAATCACTATACTGTGCACTGACTACCAGGGCACAGATGCTCTGACCAGTAGGTTAGCTTGCTGCTGGGGTCTGGCCGATTGGGACTGGGCTAGACGGGCCAGACACACCCTGGAGCCCTCCTGCGGTCCTTCCCCAGCCAGCAGTCCCTGATCAGCCCCGATGGGGACTTGGTGAGATGGACCGGACATGTCCTGGAGCCAACCTCCTACGGACCCTCCCTGGCCTCTAAAATATTTCTTTTAATTAATTTCCTTTCAATGTGCATGAATTCATGTACTGGGCTTCTAGTAAGCATATAATGCTGCAAGTATGTAACTAAATATATGGCCCATTTGGGGCAATATTAAAGTACATTCTTATAAAAAACAGATAATGAGATTCTGACAGGTAGGAACAATAGCTATTTACAGACTATGTTCTAAAGGTTTTATGCTTAGAAAGTCATTTAATCTTCACAGAAATCCTTTTGCCATCCCCACCTTATAGCTGAGGAAGCTGAGGCGCATTAAATAAGCTGCCTCTGTTTACACAGCTACAAAACACTGTTGAGCAAGGAGTCAGAGCCAAGCGGGGCATTTCTGAACATTTAATTAAAGGTGTAAACATTTTAAGTAAAAAAACGGATGTTTAGGAATTTTGAGAAATTAAACAAAAACTGCTGATCAAAAATGAGCAGAAAAACAAATTGTACTAAGATGAAACTCAGATGAACAAAGGCACCAAAGACAGCAAGGAAAGAAGTGCAGCAGGAGACAAGACCAATCCAAAAAGGACTTCAGCATCCACAGACTAACCAACAGACAAGGCACAACACAGAGCACTTACCCCGAATGCCACAGTGCAAGACACTGGGACAAACACTAAAAACAGCAAACACACAACATTTCATTTTAAAATCTGTGGAGACTTATAAGCAGCCTATCTCATCCAAAGTACCAGCTGAGCAACTACTGGCCCCTTTTTCTCAATATTTATATGTAACTGGGTTTTTTTAGTTGTTATAAAAAAAATCAAAGTACTAGAACAATTGGACATCCATCTTTATTTCAAGTATCACCCCACAAAGCCCCAAATTGAAAGATCTATATAAAGAAAACAATTTACGTAAAACACTGATGTTACAGTGTGATATCATAAAAATCATTTTTTAAATTATACTAAAACTTTTCACATCTGAGAAGTTTAATCATAGTTCCCTTTCTTCTTCTTCAGTGTTTGCTTCCTAAAGATTGCCACCTATCTTTTCTTGGAACAAAAAATCCATGCTTCTGAGGTGATTTCCCTCCTACATTTGTGTGGTTAAGGTAATCTTCTTAAGAGAAGGTTAGATATGAGAGCTGGTTTCTTTATCTGTTCATGGAAAATAAAAGGCTTGAAACTCCCCAGAAGCTCACACAGAGTTTTAGCGGTATGTGGTAAAACAGCCCCCAAATCTGGGAACCTCCGCTTCAGATTCTAAGAGTTTTAAGTCCATAGCACACAAAAGGGAGAGATGCCACTGCAATGGAATGGACTGAGACTGGTTAAGACACTACAGTGCTGAGTGGGAAGTCATATCTTTCCTTCTCTGCAGTTGGACAACTACTGTTTGATATCCTGCAGGCAGGTGTTGAGTGAAATATAACTCCCTATCTCAGGTTCAGGACTGCCTGGGCATCATGTCAGGCTTAGAGCCTCTTCATGGGGCTGAGCCCCATCACCAATTCCTTAAACATCACATAGGCAAAGAAAAGCCAAGGTTCTCGGAACACACCGAAACAGCCCTTTCTCTCCCCACTTCCAGGCCTCCCTGCTCTTGGAGCATGTGCCAGGAGTCTCAGACTGCCAATCTGGACCCATTTCAGTCCTGCAGATATTTTGTTTGTGCCTCACACTATTTAAAACCCAGGAAATTACACACACACTTTAAATAATTCAATTTCTGACTTCAACTGGGGAGAAAAAAAACAAATACACACGCAAATTAGGCCTGTCAACAAAAGACTTAAACTCCGGAAGGCACCAATGCACAGACTCTGCATGTGTCGCTGGGCACCACAAGCCCAGGACTCCTGCCCATCCCAAACCCAAGCCACTTCACCTACCCAAGTTACCCTCCCAGGGCCCCAGAGGACACGGATGTCCTTGGCCCTTGAAGTTTGTCTTTAGCAACTCTAGGGAGCACCCCAATGTTTGTTCAGCAGCCATTCACTTTCTGCTCATGGGTTGGAGGATACATCAGTTACAGATGGGTGCTGGATCTTCACCGCAAACTGGTATTTAATTTACTTTTCCTATTTGCTTTTAATCTGGCTAGACCTAAATAAGGCCACATGAAACCTCTTTATATTTTAATTCCACTTAGTCAAACCTTTGAAAAGAAAAAGGAAACAGTGCCACCTAACTGTTTAAGTAGCTTTGTTCTTAAGGGTTTTTTTTTACTGCATAGCAATTGTTAGTCATAACCATTTATTTCCAAATCATTTTCATTTCAAGTGCCTGGATATAATTTAGCAAAGAAAGCTCAGCAATTGCCATCTCAAAAGCTAACAAAATGTTAAGTTTCACTATATATCTTAGAAAATAACAAATTCAAACTCTTTTAGGTAAGAGAGCTCATAGGGAATTCACAGAATAAATTATATTCAGCTAATCTTAAGACTTTTCATATGAATTTTCTTTGTATGATAAACTGAAATATTCAGAATAGTAATCATTTTAGTTCCCTCATAAAACTATTTCTTCCATTACAGAAATTCTGAGTAGCTGATGACCTGCAAAACGTTTTCATTCGATTAAAGATTTTTTTAAATAAAAACAAAGTTTTCTTAGACACTCTGGCTAAGCGTTAATGGCCACTACTAGTATACCTCTGATCTTGAGAAATCACTATGTAGCAATGATTTTTAAAAGCACATGTTTTTTGCTTTTTGTTTTTTGTGTTTTTTTAAAAATATATTTTATTGATTTTTTACAGAGAAGAAAGGAGAGGGATAGAGAGTTAGAAACATCGACGAGAGAGAAACATCGATATGCTGCCTCCTGCACACCCCCCACTGGGGATGTGCCCGCAACCAAGGTACATGCCCCTGACCGGAATCGAACCTGGGACCCTTCAGTCCGTAGGCCGACGCTCTATCCACTGAGCCAAACCGGTTACGGCTAAAAGCACATGTTTTAAAAAAGTAGTAACTGGCCAGTTTGGTAAAGAGGTTCAGGGGTGGGCAAACTTTTTGACTCGAGGGCCACACTGGGTTCTTAAACTGGACCGGAAGGCCGGAACAAAAGCATGGAGGAGTGTTTGTGTGAACTAATATAAATTCAAAGTAAACATCATTACATAAAAGGGTATGGTCTTTTTTTTTTTTAGTTTTATTCATTTCAAACGGCCGGATCCAACCCGCGGGCCGTAGTTTGCCCACGGCTGGGTTAGAACATCAGTCTGAAGGGTCTCGGGCTCAATTCCCCATCAAGTACCTGAGTTGCAAGTATAATCCCCACTAAGGCCCCTTGTGAGAGGCAACCAATTGATGTGTGTCTCTCTCACGTTGATGTCTCTCTCTCTCTCTCTCTCTCTCTCTCTCTCTCTCTCCCTCCCAACCTTCCACTCTCTCTAAAATCAATGGAAAAAATATCCTTTGGTGAGGATTAAAAAATAAATAAAAAGTAGTAACTGAAATCCACAGGAATGTGTTATCCTACCTAATAAAAGACAAAAAGGGTAATTAACCATACCTCCGCTACGCTTCCCATTGGCTAATCAGGGCAATATGCAAATTAACTGCCAACAAAGATGGCGGCCAACAGCCACGCAGCTGAAGCGAACATGAGGCTTGCTTGCTCCAGTGATGGAGGAAGCCAAGGTTCCCCGCCTGCCGCGGCCTGGCTCTGAGCTCTGAAAGCAACAATGTTTCAATTATAGAAGGTAAACAAACCCCAGATACCTGCTTTCAGCCAGCTGTGGCCACAGAGCTGGGAGCGCCAGTGATGGCAACAATGTTTCAATTATAGAAGGTAAATAAATTCCTGAAAAAAAAAGAAAAGAAAAAAAGGATAGGCTGGGAACTTCAGTCCCGGCCAGCCTGAAAACGGCCCTCAGCCCCTCACCCAGACTGGCCAGGCACTCCAGTGGGAACCCACACCCTGAAGGGGGTATGACCAGCTGAAAACAGCCATCAGCCCCTCATCCAGGCTGGCCAGGCACCCAAGCGGGACCCCCATCCTGATCTGGGACACCCTTCAGAGCAAACCAGCCAGCCCGCACCCATGCACCAGGCCTCTATCCTATATAGCAAAAGGGTAATATGCAAACTGACCCTAACAGCAGAAAGACTGGGCGTGACTGGTCACTATGACACACACTGACCACCAGGGGGCAGACGCTCAATGCAGGAGCTGCCCTCTGGTGGTCAGTGAGCTCCCACCTTGGGGAGCTCTGCTCAGCCACAAGCCAGGCTGGTGGTGGGAGCCTCTCCTGCCTCAGCAGTGCTAAGGATGTCTGACTGCAGCTTAGGCCTGCTCCCCGCTGGCAAGTGGACATCCCCCGAGGGCTGCTGGGCTGCCAGAGGGATGTCTGACTGCCATCTTAGGCCCAATCCCCCAGGGAGCAGGCCTAAGCCAGCAGGTGGTCATCCCTCGAGGGGTCCCAGACTGCGAGAGAGCATAGGCTGGGCTGAGGGACCCCTCCCCCGCGAGTGCACAAATTTTTGTGCACCAGGCCTCTAGTAAACGTATGAAGTACTATAGAAATAGCAAACTTTAACAATACACCTAATACAGTATAGTACAACAAAAAAAATGTGAAGGAAGGTTATCCTAAGTTAGAATGTTCTGCATCACAATCTTGAAAAGTTATTTTATGTTAAGTCTACCAAAAATTAGACTATCAATAAGCCTTCCAGGGCACAAAGAATGAGCCTTAAACAATTTGATATGCTAATTTTCCCTGCTTCCTTTACTTTTGATTTAGGTATAAACTAATATTAGTTGATAAACCATCAAATGCATCCCATGCAGGTATTTCCACAATTAGCCTATAGATATAGAGTGAAACAAAATAGGAGACAAAAAAAGTGAAAGGCCAGAGAGGATATAAAAAGGAAATTACTATAAAAGGAATTACTGTGGATCTGATTCTTGTAAATTACTCGGAAAGCTTACCAAAAGCTCAGCGCACAGAAGCTATGATCAAGAAAATGGCTTAATGCTCACCCCCAAAATCAATACACACCTCCTGAGAACTGTAATCTACAGACAGGTTCAGAGAGGCACTGGGCTTTGAACTTCCTGCTCAGTGCAGACAGTAACAGAGGCTAAACCCACTAAGCCACCCTCTTACATTCCCATGTATTCCTCATCCTCACACTTGGACATTAAAGCTAAGGCTTATTATAATGCGCCCCCTTTGCACAACTGGACTCAGAGACATTTTAAAGTTACTGATGGGTTAGCCTACTCTTACCTCATTTGTATCATTAGAAAAACAGCTCATAACACCACAAGCCCTACTCTTTTAACACAATCTTAAATTATATTTGATTCTCATTATACAACGGCAACTGAACTGAAAGAGGAATATACCTGTACATCTCTCATAGACAGTAATGGTCACCAAATCAATAATGAACCAAAAACTGTCATATGCAAGTGTGAGTGTGTAGGTGTGTAGCTGTATCAGGACATGGCCCATATTGGTTTTTAGTCCTTATAAGTACACTTATAGACATCACTATCTATTCATCTTATGTATTAGATTTCATTCTCTGAATTCTGGCCAGTTGTGAAACATTATTAAAATAATACTTTGTGGAAATTTTCATTCTTATTGCTTCTTACATCATATTCAAGCCTTAAGAATGTACTGGAATCCAATCCCATCCCCATTCTTACCGCAAACCTCAAAACCTACCCCAGAGTAACAACTAAACTGGGCAAGAAAACAGCCTATAAGATGCATACTAGTATAAAGTACAAATGAGGAGGAAAAATAGTTTGCATATAAAGACAAGTATATTCTAGCTGAACCATATTTCTGTGAACCCTATGTACTAAAACTAATTTTTTTTCTTAATTTTTATTTTAAAATTTTAAAAATGGAATAGGATACTGCAAAGGTGGGAGTTAGTCTCACTTGACATTCAAATACAAGTATATGGAAAACCTATTTATGCTCCTCTAAATCTTGAGCATAACTCCATTTTATATATAACCAAAAATATTTAGTGTCTTTCCCAGGATGCAACTGTGTGTAACTGAGGAAAGATGTTAATTTGTTTCATGTGAAACTTTAGCAAATATTGTCCACGTTTCAGAAAATGATACCATTAAGCACAATGCTGCTCAGACTTCCCTTCTGTGATACAATCCACCTATGTCAGCATTTAACTGGTAACTTTCACATATAGGTGAATATACATATGGATACAGGCATCTGACTATTTCATTTTATTATCTAGGCTAATCATGTCCAAACACCTTGAAATATATATATATATATATATATATATATATATATATATATATATATATATATATATATAATTTTATTATAAATTACCTTCCATTTATATCTCTACTTTATTATATACTAGAGGCCCAGTGCACAAAAATTTGTGCACTGGGGCAGGGGGTCCCCTCAGCCCAGCCTGTGCCCTCTCCCAGTCTGGGACCTCTCAGGGGATGATCACCTGCTGGCTTAGGCCTGCTCCCCGGGGGACTGGGCCTTAGATGGCAATCAGACATCCCTCTGGCAGTCCAGCAGCCCTCGGGGGATATCCACTTGCCAGCGGGGAGCAGGCCTAAGCTGCAGTCAGACATCCTTAGCACTGCTGAGGCAGGAGAGGCTCCCACCACCACCGCCATACTGGCAGCCATCAGCCTGGCTTGGGGCTGAGCAGAGCTCCCCCAGGTGGGAGCTCACTGACCACCAGAGGGAAGCTCCTGCATTGAGCGTCTGCCCCCTGGTGGTCAGTGTGTGTCATAGTGACCAGTCACTCCCAGTCTTTCTGCTGTTAGGGTCAGTTTGCATATTACCCTTTTACTATATAGGACAGAGGCCTGGTGCACGGGTGCAGGCTGGCTGGTTTTCCCTGAAGGGTGTCCCAGATCAGGGTGGGGGTCCCGCTTGGGTGCCTGGCCAGCCTGGATGAGGGGCTGATGGCTGTTTTCAGCTGGTCACACCCCCTTCAGGGTGTGGGTCCCCACTGGGGTTCCCGGCCAGCCTGGATAAGGGGCTGATGGCTGTTTTCAGGCTCCCTGCACCCCCTTCAGGGTGGGGTTCCCCACTGGAGTGCCTGGCCAGTCTGGGTGAGGGGCTGAGGGCCGTTTTCAGGCTGGCCAGCGACTGAAACTCCCAGCCTCTCCTTTTTTTCTTTTTCTTTTTTTATTCTGAGATTTATTTACCTTCTATAATTGAAACATTGTTGCCATCACTGGCGCTCCCAGCTCCGAGGCCGCAGCCGGCTGAAAACAGGTATCTGGGGTTTGTTTAGCTTCTATAATTGAAATATTGTTGCTTCTGGAGCTCAGAGCCGGGCCACGGAAGGCGGGGAACCTTGGCTTCCTCCATCACTGGAGCAAGCAAACCCCTGCTCGCTTCAGCTGCGTGGCTGTTGGCCGCCATCTTTGCTGGCAGTTAATTTGCATATTGCCCTGATTAGCCAATGGGAAGCGTAGCGGAGGTATGGTTAATTACCCTTTTTGTCTTTTATTAGATAGGATGGGTATTATACTGACATTTTTAAAAGTATGGATAGATAAGTTACTTACCTATTAATTTCATTTCAAGTTACTAATGGGGATATTCCAAATATGTTATCAAAGGGATAACAAAGTTGAAACTCCTGATCTATCACATTCATGAACATTCTTCTACTTTGGTTCTTCCTATATTAGGTTCAACATACAAGTGAAAAAGAAATAGGGATGACAGGTACACACCAGGCTATTCATTTAAGCTTTTATTTTATGCCTGTAAGTGGGAGGAAGTTCAAACTTTGGGAATAAAATTTTCTTGTCCCCTCGTTAGAAGATTTGCTCAGTGTTAGTCCCAGAAGAAAGTTCATCATTGCTTGTAGGAAAGTGTGACCTTGAGAAGGGACATAAAAGGGACCTGTGCTTTTATTTAATTAGAGGAACCTTCATTATAAAAATGTTGAAGTGAATTAGATGAAAATCAGAATAATTTTTAAAATGTGAGGGAATCAAATAATCTCTTATAAACTATTTTTTTCAGTCCTGACTGACATTTTTAGTTATTCAGCCTGAGGAAAAGTTGGAAAACTTTTTTAATGCTCACACAGAAGGGCCCTCATATTCTAGAGAATTTATTATCTTCACTTGTGATATAACAGAACATTCCAAGATGAGGACAGATTTTTCAGTTTTCACAAAGTAAACTTATCTTTCTTCCTTTCCGCCATATGCTAACAGTGGCCACATAAACAATGGAGATATAACACAATCCTGAATATATTATTCAGAGTTCATTAAAATCTTGGCTGTTTCTTTGTGACACGTGGTCTCTGAGGTGAGTGCTATATGACTGAGCTGACAAAGCACAACTGGCATAAAGGAAACTCCACCCTTCACTGTGCCACCTTCCACACCCAGCTTCTCATGTGCCATCTGAGGGGCAGCACCATAAAGCTTGTCAATTATGGACTTGACGGAGATAGTCTCTCTCACAATAACATAGAAAGCATGGTCACCCTCTCATCAGCTTATGCACTGGTATTTTCCACACATCTCTTGTAGAGTCTAAGGCCCACGCACTAGTCCCATTCCCTCCCAACTTTATTTCCTGGACAAAAGGATAGAGTACCCAGTGTCAGTGCCTGACACACAACAGGTACTCAAAAATGCTGCTGAATGAATAAATACAAGAATAAAGTGCATCATTCCTAATGTGGTACAGAGAAGCCTCAAATTTTAGTCTCCATTCCTAGTTGTGAATTTCCTGGGGGCAGGACTAGCACCCCAGTGTCTGCTTGCCTCCTCATCTCCCACACCCTAGCACATCCTTGACCAAAATAGACACTAAATAAATGCATATGGGATGAATAAATGTATTTTTTACTTAGCATATATTTGTATTACTAGCTTTATAATTCCCAACTGTGCAATCACACAAATAAATATTACTCTAGAAAAAGTTCACCAAGCTATTGAACACAACTTTACTGCAAAACAAAGGTAAACATACTGTAATAGAAAGTGCCTGGCTTGGGGTTCAGGAAGATTAGGTCATAGTTCCAACTCTGTCATTACTCAGGTGGATAAATTTGGGCAAATAAGCTTTCATTTTGGCATCTCTGCATTAGAAACACGTGACAGGATTTTTTTTTATCGTATTAGTAGAAATTTAAGAGGTAGGTAAAGAGTGTAAAGCCATAAGGTAAAACTCAGAATTAAGTAATTTTACTTTTCTTATTAATGTGGTAAAATTTCAATTACTTTACAACTTGTTTTAGCTTTCAAAGTGCTATTAATTTATGTATTTAAAAGTTCATGCCTCTCCCATGTGTACTTCCTTCCCCGCCCAATTGGGATGCCTTAGTAACTCCACATAGCTGGGTTCCCCAGTTTATTCCCCCATGCCATGACCCCAGTCCCTGTCTATCTAGCTTCCCTCTGTCTCCTATTTTTTAAATTTAAATTCTTTATTGTTGAACGTATTACATATGTCTCCTTTTCCCCCTTTGCTCCCACCCCCAGCACATGCCCTCACCCCCCTACTGTCTGTGTCCACTGGTTATGCGGTTATGTTTATATGCATGCTTACAAGTTCTTTGGTTGATCTCTTACCCCCCTCCCCACTACCACCCTCCCCTACCTTCCCTCTGAGGTTTAAAGGTCTGTTCCATGTTTCTATGTCTCAGGATCTATTTTTGTTCATCAGTTTACATTGTTCATTATATTCCACAAATGAGTGAGATCATGTGATACTTATCCTTCTCTAACTGGCTTATTTCTTGTGTTGGGCTTCATGTTGATGATGGTTCAAGATGGTTCAACTCTGCATTCATTAACAGAAGCTCCAGGCCCAGAAAAGCAACAAAACCAGGCCAGCGACCCCATGGTTGCCCTCAGGACCAGCTGCGTTGAATAATAATCCCCTGCTCTGGTGCTGACCAATCAGAAGAGACCACAACGCTGAATGGTCGCACCTGGAAAGCTGCTGAATATTCTATTAAGATCTTTCCCTGGGAACTCCCCTAAAATCTCTACCCTCAAAACCCTTAGGATGAAGATCCAGTGACTTCCATAATATATAATTTGTTATGATGATGGTTGTACAACTCTGTGAATTATACACTTAATTTTTTTAATCCTCACCCAAAGATGTTTTTCCATTGATTTTTAGAGAGAGTGGAGGAGAGGGAAAGACAGAGAGAAACATCAATGTGAGAGAAACACATTGATTGGTTGCCTCCTTCATGAGCCCGGACCAGAGCCCAGTTCTGGCCAAGGAGCCTGCAACGGAGGTACTTGCTCTTGACCAAAATTGAACCCAGGACCCTTCGTACCCCAGGCTGACGCTGAGCCAAACTAATTAGGGCAATTATACACTTTAAATGAGTGAATTGTGTGGTATGTAAATTATATCAATAAAGCTGTAAAACAATAATACATAAAATAAAATGCTGTATCTTCAATTTAGTTGGCAGACACCACATTTAGCTATAAGCATGAGTTTAATCTTCCACGTAGAAACCAAACACTATGATATACATATATCAAATTATTATGTTGTACGCCTGAAACTACTATCATGTTATATGTTCATTTAACCTCAATATAAATAAACAAGCAGAAAATGGAAAATTCTAAGGTCTAGGTCATTTTTAAAACCTGTATTTATATATACATTTGTAAGTGAACCAGAAAAAGTGAAAGCCAGAGGAAGGAACTCTGGTCTAAGAACCAAAGAAGGCTTCATAGAGGAGGGATTACACTGGATCATGAAGAATGCATTCAAGTTTTCTAGTTTGGGAGGGTTAGGTACTGGTGGGAAGAGCATGTATATCAACAATGTCCAATCTGGACACTACAAAATAATCTTTCAAATCATAATCACCTCTTTTGATGCATGAAACACTTTTCTACCTCCAAGGCCCCCACACTCCTCTTCCTTCTCTCTGTCAATCTATATCACATGCATTTCTCATGACCCAGCCCAAGGCCCAACATTCTCTCTGCATCTTGTTCTGATCACTCCAGACCCCAAAGACCCTCTGGTTGCCAAACCTTCTGGCCACTGTCATTTCACATCACTGGCATTTAATTTTAAACTAGAGGTGCAATGCACAAATTTTGTGCAAGAGTAGGCCTTCCGTCCCCCAGCTGCCAGCACCGGCTTCCCTCTGCACCTGGGACCAGGGCTTCCCTCACAGCCCCGGCTTCGTGCAGAAGGCCGTCCTGAAGGATATCCTGTCTAATTAGCATGTTATGCTTTTATTATTATAGATTGTTTTATTCAAATCCTATTTAGTTCCTTGTCATATTTTGTTCACAAGTGGTTTGGTTGACATGTTTTTATCTCCCCAACACTTTCAGTGGCTTGTCATATGAATGTTTGAACATATGGAGTAAACGGTTTACTGTACAGACAATTGAAACTTTAAGAAAAATAAAGATGAATTAGAAGTGTAATTTAAGCTACAAATCACACAGTTACTGTGATGAAATACATGGATGTAGAGCTCATCAAAGATTCTTAGGCAGCTCCTAACTTTCCTTAATTCTGTCTTCACCAGATCAGCTTCCCACCAATGTGCTTTCTTAGAAAACAAATTGTGAGCTAACTGTAGAGGTAGACCAAGCTTAATACTACTTCTTTTGACCCCAATATAACCCAGCAAAGTGCTAAGTAAACAATTCCCCAGTCAAGGACTACCTGCAATACAAACTCATCACTGTGCCTCAGGACCTGAGAACAGAATAGCAGTGTTAAGCTTATCTTACTCCCAAATCAACAATTACACACCAAGTGCATATAGCAGAGTCCAATCAATTTATATGCTCCAAATACCTCTCCTCTTTCAACCACGCCTCCAGATCCTATGGAACCTTGACGAAGAACCTTGTGAAGAGCTAAATGCACTCAACCTCTTTGTATTATTGAGGGGCTATCACAAACTCCACCCACCACCCCCTGTTTGCCACTGTAAGCTGTTCGAGTTAAGTGGGCTAGCAAACACCAGGAGACCTCGCTGCACTTATCTCAGCCAAGGACTCACTCTGGAACCTGTCATGAGCATCTTCCAGGACCGCCCCACCAGCGGGACCCAGAAGGCGTCACTGACCCAGTAACTCTGCAGTGAGAGTGAGCCTTCCGGGTCCACGTGGAACTAGCCGAGAGGCGCAGGTCCGGGCAACCGGGCTGACCTCTGCCTACCACAGGCCGTATTCCCCCGCGTGAGACCCGTCCTTTCAATTTAGCTTTCACTTCGGGCCACGGACAGACGAAGACTGTCCCTCCACGTGGGGAAAGGCATCTGTAACATAAGGCGCACTCTGTGGACTTCCATCAAAACCCAAAGTTCCGGAATCTGGGGAACCGTTTACACCCGTCACGCAGGTAACTGCGGCGCTGGCCGCAGGCGGTGCCCAGCTGGTTCGCCCCGACCTCGGCCCACCTGGACCTCGGCCCGTCTCCGCAGGGAGGCGAAGGAGCCTTCCGCGGCGCGTCCCCCTCGCAGTTTGGGGGCGAGGGGAGCGCTAGTTCCCACCGCCCGATACCGGCCACGCGTCCGCCCTGCGCTCACTAGCGAGGCTCCTACCCCGGGGCGGGGCAGAACTTGGGGGGCAGGAAAACGGGGATGAAGCGCTCGCCGGATCACCGCTGGAGCCCAAACGACAGTTGGCCTGGGGTGGGGGGGGAGGGGGAGGAGGTGGGAGAAGCGGCAAGACGAGCAGGACGTCCGTCCCCAGAAAGAACAAAAGCCGAACACCCACCCGGGTGCCCCGCGGCCGGAGGGCCAACTGGGAACCCCGCAGAGTCCCGCCCCCGCCCCCGCCCCCGGCCCGCGGCCCGCGGAGCCGGTCCCTCCGCCCCAGTGGCGGCGCCAGGCACCCGGCCGGCGAGCGGGACAGCGGGCAGCGCCCGTCCAAAGTAGGCGACAAGTGGGCAGCGCCTCGAGGGCAGCCCGGCGCGTGCCCGGCGGCGAAAGAGAAAGAGAAAGAGCGGGGACGGGCGGGGGCGACGCCTAACCGCCACCCACCCCCGGCCCGGCCCCATCGCGGGCGACGCACACGCCCCTCGGCGCGGCGCGGGGCCGGGCCGGTGCGGGCGAGGCGGCCGCGGGCGCCCGGGAGACCTCCGACCGGACCACTCGGGCGGGGCGTCCTCCTTACCCCAGCGGAGCCGGGCCGCGGTGGTGCCCACTCGGCGACAGGGGTGCGAGCCGCAGCGCCCAGGCTGGCCGGTCCTGCTGTGGCGCCGTTGGCCGTTGGTGCCGCGGGGGGGGCGAGGTGCACGCGAGGGTGGGAGCGCGAGCCTCCCCCTGCCCGCCCGCGCGCATGCTCCGGCCGCACCTGCCGCGCTCAGGGTTCCGCTCCGCAGGGGTCCTGGGGCTCATAGGACTGGGGTTGCACGTGGGAGGAAGGTGATTGCGGCTTTATTTTCAGGTGCCTTTTTCTCCTGATTTGTTGCCTGAGAAGGAGTCCCCCAGATCTTGGCTATTTCCTGGCTGACCCGCCCCTTTCCTCCTGCAACGCTGTCCCAGGGCCCTCACCCCTTCTTCATCCCAGCTCTTAGGGTTCACCTTCCAATGTTCGCCTCTCTCCTCTGGATTCCTCGCTGTCCTGCTGCTGCTCCTGATTTTGCAACCTCCTCTCAAAGGCCCTTTCCCAGTCTTGACTTTGCTACATTCGCCTACACGGGTATCATTTCAAAATAAAAGAGACTCCTTTCTAGTGAGAGAACAACAGTTGACTGACCCGGTGCTAGCTGCTGGGATTGAGCGGGAGCCAGGAGCACTGAGTTCCTGCCCTCAGGTAACTTACAGTCTTATTGGTTAACTTTAGACTTTTACAAACCATTGTGGTAGATATAGACAGGAACTTATTGAATAATTTATTTTGGTTTATAATTCAAAGTAGATGGTACTTGAAGACTGTATTTTGTGCCTTTAATTTTTTTTTAAGATTTTTAATTGATTTTTAGAAAGGAAGGAGGTGGGGGGCAGAGAGAGAGAGAGATACTGGGATGGAGCCCACAACCATATGCCCTGACCGGGAGTCAAACCAGCAACCTTTCAGTGCACGTGCACTGGAGGGCCCCCAACCAACTGAGATACACCAGCCAGGGTGTGATTTTTAAGTGGAATTTTCTTTCATGGAGGTGCCTTATGTATAAACTCCAAGGCACAAATAATAGCTGGTAGGTTCACAATAAATATTAGTTTGTTGCTTTTGGCAAGAAATTCAATAATTTCACAGGATTAGCAATAATATCCAAAGTGATCTTTTTAGTTGGTTGTTGACTACCTTAAACCCAGAACTAAAACTTTGTTTTTCAGGTGAAACCGGTCCATGGGTAATGTGGACCCTGAGAAAGAAGGTATCTACTAAAAAAGGTTCCCAGTGGTTAAATGGGCTCAAATTTGAGAGAGAGAACAAAACAAACAAAAACACAAAAACAGAGCCTGGCAGCCATTTCTACACAGGCACCTGTCATGCAAACTGCACTTCAGGGAGAAGCCTACACTGAACTGCCTGCCTGCACTGTGTTCCAGCCGTCTGAGCAGGCCATTACAAGGGAGTTTCTGGGATCCTATTTCAAGCGATAGGACCGGGACTTTCCCCATTGAATTAGGAGCTGCACAGGTCTATAGCCCCATCAGCTTCTTCACCCACCAATCAGAATGATTCCATTCTGACCAATCAGGACACAGCCTTTTGGACCAATCAAATTTTGAGGGTTTGAAGTCATCATTTATATGAGGATGGACAATCAGGGACCAGGGGCAGGGACTTTTGTCTACATAAGTCGGCTTCCCTCAGCTATAGGAACACACTTTTCCTTTCCACAGGAGACTGAAGACTGAGAATCTCATGGCTGAGCTGAAACATAAAGATGTCTTGCCAAAACAGAATCCAGGCCAGAGCATGCCATAGCAGAGAGTTGTAATTCTGTGAACACAGCCACACTTCAGGGTACTGCCTATGCATGCTTACTTACCTGAAAACTACATGATATTACAGTGGGACTCAGTAAGTGGATGAGAAAGCAACCTCCCTGATACATACATGAGCACAAATAGTGCATTTATTATTGTTGTTTTTGATGAAGGACACACACTTCAATTATTGCAGAGTAATCCTGTCCTACCAAGCAGTGTTTGCCTTTAAAGCAGTGGTTCTCAACCTTCTGGCCCTTTAAATACAGTTCCTCATGTTGTGACCCAACCATAAAATTATTTTCGTTGCTACTTTATAACTGTAATGTTGCTACTGTTGTGAATCGTAATGTAAATATCTGATATGCAGGATGGTCTTAGGCAACCCCTGTGAAAGGGTCGTTCAACCGCCAAAGGGGTCGCGACCCACAGGTTGAGAACCACTGCTTTAAAGATAAGTCTTAGTGATATAAACATCAAAATGTCCCCAGCAAAGAAAGAGTTAAGGGCACTTATAGTTTAACCTGCTCCTTAGAAAAATCAATATCAATATTATACAAAAATCAAAGAAAGCAGGATTGAAATCCAAATAGCATGAATTATTTTACCTTATCTTCACTTTTTTGGGGAAACAAAATTACCATCTATAATAATCCTATCTAATAATAGAGAAACATGGTAATTAACCGTAACTTCGCTACCCTTCCCATTGGCTAATCAGCAAGATATGCAAATTAACTGCCAGCCAAGATGGTGGCTGGCAGCCAGGCAGCTGAAGTGAACATGAGGCTTGCTTGCTCGAGTGACGGAGGAAGCCAAGGTTCCCCGCCTGCCGCAGCCCACCTCTGAGCTCTGGATGCAACAATGTTGCAATTATAGAACCTAAACAAACCCCAGGTACCTGCTTTCAGCCAGCGCGGGCTCAGAGCTCAGAGCTTAGAGCGGCCAGTAATGGCAACAGAGTTTCAATTATAGAACCCAAACAAACCCAGATACCTGCTTTCAGCCAGCAACGGCCTCAGAGCTGGAGCCGGCTCTCAGCTCCAGTGACAGCTATAGAAGGTAAATAAATCCCAGAATAAAAAGAAAAAAGAAAAAAGGAGAGGCTGGGAGCTTCAGTCGCCCACCAGCCTGAGAACAGCCCTCAGCCCCACATCCAGACTGGCCAGGCACCCCAGTGGGGACCCCCACCCTGAAGGGGATGTGACCAGCTGCAAACAGCCATCATCCCATCATCCAGGCTGGCCAGGCACCCTAGCGGGACCCCCACCCTGATCCGGGACACCCTTCAGAGCAAACCAGCCGGCCCCCACCCATGCACCAGGCCTCTATCCTATATAGTAAATGGGTAATATGCAAACTGACCCTAACAGCAGAAAGACTGGGAATGACTGATCACTATGACACACACTGACCACCAGGGGGCAGATGCTCAATGCAGAAGCTGCCCTCTGGTGGTCAGGGCACTCTCACATGGGAGGAGCTCTGCTCAGCCACAAGCCAGGCTGATGGCTGCCAGTACAGCAGTGGTGGTGGGAGCCTCTCCTGCCTCCTCAGCAGCACTAAGGATGTCTGACTGCAGTTTAGGCCTGCTCCCCTCTGGCAAGTGGACATCCCCCGAGGGCTGCCAGGCTGCCAGAGGGATGTCTGATTGCCATCTTAGGCCCAATCCCCCGGGGAGCAGGCCTAAGCCAGCAGGTGGTCATCCCCCGAGGGGTCCCAGACTGTGAGAGGGCACAGGCCGGGCTGAGGGACCCCCCCTCTTCCTGAGTGCACAAATTTTTGTGCACCCGGCCTCTAGTAGAAGCATAATATGCTAATTAGACCAGACGACCTTCTGGAGGAAGCCCCAGCAGCAGGAGCCAAGGCACAGATGACAGAGGCCCCCCAGCTGCCGTGGCAGTGGGGGGGTGGGGGGAGGCGAGCCCCTTGCACAAATTTCGTGCCTTGGGCCTCTATTTATAACATAATATATGAATATATTTGGCTTACCTTTATGAAAACAGAAACACTAGTTTCATGGGTTAGGTTAAAATAAAGCAAAGGATGCACCAATAAAACAGATGACACAGGCAGAGAACCTCATCCAGGGTTACTTAAATGTAAATGCATGGGTGCACAGTACTAACAAAATATGATTATATTCAAAGAAGCTGACATCTGTTTTAAACTACACTGTTATTCAAATTATATGGAAATATAAGCAGGTACACATGGGTACACTTATTACAGAATTTTTTAAGCTTTTGCAGTAAATCCCTTTTATTTGAACAACTGCAGATTAAAATGAAATAGCCACATCGTTTACTGATTATTGTAATGTTACTAATGGGGTTTACAACACCTATGGTTACTAGCATTTTATTTTTATAATTCAATTGAATGAGACATACTCTAAGTAGCAAAGTTGACTTTGACCAGATAGATAAAAATGGTTTATCCTTGAGATAGGAAGCCCAGCGGCACAGTAAACACAGAAGAACCCCTTTCTGAAGGTCATCAAAACATTGAACAGAGTCAAAGCCGTTCTGTAACATAGCTAGCAATATACAGTATCCGTGTCTGTCTATTGTGGGTGGAAATGAAACCTGCCCACTTGCTAAGATAGTGATTGGCTTTATATGAGGAACGTTCCATTTTTAAATTTGCTAAATGTATTTACTTTTTTTTCTGGTTGGGTGTTTTATTTTATTTTATATTTATATATGTTATTTTTATATGTCTATGTAATTTTTTCTAAGAATTGAATTACATTGATTTATTATTTGATGCAGAACAGGATTAGCTGTTAACACAGATGGGTTTTTAAGATTCACAATTGTTTTCTAGAATATACTTAGGACCATTTGTGAGAGTTAAGAACAGAGCAAGTTCCTTTACACACTTCAGTGTGATTAAGAAGTTATCTTAACATCATTCTCTGCTTGCATCATAAGCAGATTATCCATTGCAGCTAAAATTATAGTATTGGTCACTATCTTCACCAAGTATTATTATCAAGTTTATTTTCATATTAATGCCACTGTTAATAATTTTACCTGCACCATATTATATGTTCTGCTACACATTATATTGGATGGTGGATTATTCAATGTTAAACTTTCTTTAGTGGCTTTAAATATGAGTAACTACTTATAAAGTTCTACTTATATGTAAATATCAGTTCAGAAAGAAGTTGTGTAAATAATGTTGAAGAATTAAAACTAATTTTTAAAAAATATACCAAAAAATTCATAAACCAAGATAATATGTACAATATGATATTTTGAATTAATGACTTAAATATGTATAGAAACAAAGCTATCATAAAGAGGCATAAAAACACTTTTTCCAGTATACTCCCTTGAACTTTCAAAAATCCAACTTATACACAATACAGTTGTCCCTTGAACAAAGCAGGTTTGAACTGTGTTGGTTCACTTATATGCAAATTTTTTCAGTTGACTTTTGCAGTTCAATTGACAGTACAAACCTTCACTTTTTGAGGGTCAACTGGCGGTTAGGAATCTGAGCATTCAAAAGGCTGACTTAAGTTATATAGGAATTTTCGACTGTGAGGCTCTTATAAGCCCCATGTTATTCAATGGCTAACTATATTTCTGATTATGCTTAGTCTGTACAAACTGAACATAATAAGGATCCTCACATCAATAGGCAAACTTCACTTCCCACTATTTTAACACTACTGAATAAACTAATAGGATTTAGAGAAGAGTATGAAAACTGCAGAAGGAAAGTGAGCAATCCCTTTAATTTCATTTTCATAGATACTGGTGATACCACCATACCATCTCCAAGATGGGAGATCTAGAAGAAGAAAAAGAAAATCTTCAGAGGCAGGCAACTTATATTTTCTTAAATAGCAACATGTCCAAAATAGCTGTGTAGCTAGGCATGCATTCTAGAAAAATTAGCAGCAGCATAATATGTAGAGCACATAGATACCAGGAAATGTGATGTTTATTCCTACCTCACCTGTTGACCCATCATGGGAGAAGCCAGCTGGTTCCACAGGATGTGTCTTACAGAATAGCACTTGCTTTAGAGATCAGCAACTTCAGGTCTAGGTTTAGTTCTCGGCATTATAGGTCCAAAAACTTGATTTTGTTAATGCTAGCAGATGTGATCAGGCTAAGGCAACCAGCCAAAAACAAGAATGCTAATTATACTGACAGACATAAATGCCCAAAATATCAATGTTTTCTGGTCAGCACATTCCCACCACTTATAGTCTCCAAAGGAAGGCTAATTATGTTAGAAGTTTGCCAAGTGACCATGAAATCAGGACAAGAGAGCTGGCTCCTCTTAATGTGTAGTGAGGACAAGTGACAACTGTCTGAAAAGCCATCCTCATAGAAGGATGTGTCCAGCCAAGAAACCAAAGGCTGTGTCACCTGGATGTGGTATGACATCCCCACTAAGGTCCAGTTTCCTTTTGCAGTACAATCCTTGGGATATTTATTCCCTGGTCACTTTGATGGCATTTGGGGGCTTTAAAAAACTCATCAGCAATATACTTACAAACAAACTTTTGGGGCGGGCTTCTTCTACAGAATGATAAACTTGTTTGTTTGTTTGTTTGTTTACTTATTTATTTATTTTTGGCTCTCTCAGAAGATGACTTTTTCTTGACCCAATCTCAAAAATCTGAAAGTACCTTAACTGTTATCTTTTATGTACTAACTTCAAACCTGTTTGAATTATTTCCATTTTAGATTTAATATCCCTATTTTATTAAACCTTTAATAAAAATTAAAAGACCAGTTTTTTATTTAGTATGTTATCTTAAAATCATTTAAGAGTCCCCTTTTTCTGGATTGGATATGCACAGAAAAATACAAATTCTTACAAAATTCATTTCTAATTTTAGAAGTGATTTCATCTAAACCTAATAAAGTGACATTTGCATGAAAAAGTAAATCAACAATTTCATAAGAAAAGAAGTTGCATATTTCTTTAGATTTGTAGATTGCTAAGTGTACAACATACACACACACGCTTGAATGGAGCAAAGCTCATCAACTTAGTCTAGTTGAGCCAATAGCAAAATCTATATATATAAAAGCCAAGCGACCGGAATGACCGGTCGCTATGATGCACACTGTGGCTGGCCAACCTCCTGCAGCCCCTCCCCCTCGGCCCTGGTGGGGTTTGGCTGGCCGGACCCCACCCGTGCACAAATTCGTGCACCAGGCCTCTAGTATAAGAATAAGACAGTTGGCCCTAAGAAGTGTTTAAGTCTTCTATTTTAACACTAAACTTCTGAGCTCCTTCTGACCTCCTTGAAAAACCTCTCATTGACAGCTCTGATACCATCACTCTAACTAACCCATGTCTTTGTAAGTGGAGTGGATTAATTAAATGAATGGCCTCAATTAGTGGCCTCTCTTTATCCATATCCTTACAATGTAACTTGGTGCTGTTCCCATCAGTTAGTGGAGCTGATTTCCCCACTTCTTGAACCAGGGATGCCCTTGTGACTTGCTTTGACTAATAGAAGGGGCCAGATGTCCCATCAGAGTCCCTATATGTGAAAGAACACACACATATATTGCCCAACCAATCTCCAAGCTGACCACAGAGGCATGAATGAATGTGCCCAGCAAAATCTGCTGAGTCCAGATAAGCAGTACCATCCAGCCAACCTATATACTCATGAGAAATGATAAATTATTATGGTGTTAAATCCCCAAGTGTTGCAGAGTTATTGTTTTTTTATGCAACAATAGCTATGTGATACAAATGGTTTATTTATTATAACATTAATTTTATTTCTTTTCTCTTGGAGAAAATCAGTAACTAGCTAGATGTTCCTTTTCTCTAAAACTTCAATGTTCTATAAGTTCAGCATTTCTGATTTCAGGAAAAAGTCATAGGAAGCAAATGCAGCTATTTATGTTTTGCACAAATGGGGCAGTATATAGTATCATCACTCTCCCTTATATAGCCATTCTCTCCTATGTACTAATACTCCCCCCTAGTCTACACAGATTTTCAAATGTTTTATCCTGAGTGATAGCACAGAAGCCTTCCTTTGACATTTCTTCTCTCTTAGGCAGCCTTATTCCTCTTCTTCCTTTATTTACCAAACTCCTTTAATTTATACGTGGGCTTTAACTCCTATAATATATAATTTATACCTGGACATCTGTCGCCAATGCTCTACTTAAATAGTCCTTATAAATGGTCCTTGACTTGTCCAGATTTATTTCACCATCTGGTTATCCAATTACTAGACTCCACGGTAACTTTTGAGGATACTAAACCTGATCTACAAATCCTATTCCTTGGCCTTGGTCTGAGACAACACTACTCTAAAGTTGCTTAGGAAAAAGGCAGCTTTATCTGGTAGACTCAGGGGTCTATTCAAGCTCAAAGTCTAGAAGTACAGCCTGACCTCACATGGCCCTGGGACTTATCATTCCATGTCCTATCTCTCAAGTCCTTTCTGCTCTCTGTTGGGACACAGTCTTTCTCTGCATCAGCAGATACACATGGCCAATTCCAGGCTCACACCACTCCAGGCCCAACTTCATATCCCTTCTAATTCAAGCAACTAATGGACTGATTGGCTTTGCCAGATTTCAGTTTATCATTCTTAGGAGAGAAGATGAATTGGCCCAGTTTGACTAATGTGTCTTAAGCCAGAAGTGAGCAGGGATACATATTCAAATGTTATAATATCCACATGTGGCATAGGTGTAGAATAGGATGGGCAGATACTATATCCCCAAGACTGTCTCCCTCAAAAAACTTCTGTGGCCCCAGCCAGTTTGGCTCAATGGATAGAGCATCACCCTCGGACTGAAGGGTCCAGGGTTTGGTTCAGGTCAAGGGCCGGAACCTCGGTTGCAGGCTCCTCTTTGGCCTGGGGCCTGGTCAAGGTGCGTACAAGAGGCAACCAATCGATGTGTCTCTAACATCAATGTTTCTCTCTCTCTCTGTTTCTCCCCCTCCCACTCTCTCTAAAAATCAATGGAAAAATATCTTCAGGTGATGATTTAAAAAACAAAACAAAATCTTCTATGGCTGTTCTTAGCCTATAGTTCCAAGTCTAAATGTCACCCTAAACCTTTCACAGCCACCGTGCTTCATCCCATACAACACAACCTGCTCCATCTCTCCTTTCATTGCAATGGACAAGATACTCCTTGTTCTCAGAATGACTGCAAATTTTATCAATTTGCCCACGGGAGCACTTTTTTTTTTGAAATGTCGAAATACAACATATCTCTGAGGATCAACACTAATTAATTATCTTCCCTAACGCATTTATTAGTTTTGTTGCTTTAGTTTTTCTTCTACATATCCATAGCATTTTGTTTATGTATTTATATTTATATTATTGTTATTTTTACTATAATGACTTGCTAAGTTATAATTAATACATATATATTATGGTTTTATAAGAGGAGGATCATATAATTAAAGTAATGTTTACATTTTTAATTATCTGTGGGGTTTTGCTTTTAATATTTGTCCTTTTAAAAAAAAGTTTTTCCCAGAAAAATGCAGGAGGTATTGCAATTAATGCCCATGTGTCCAACAATCAGAAGGAACATTAGTAAATGCTTTATGGTTGCCATTTTTAAGAAACAAAACATTATATATAAAGTTGAATTCCTTTATCATCCTTTTATGTATCTCTCAATGCCTCCTTTCTCAGAGGCAACCACTATGAAGAATGTGGTACATGTCATTATACTATAAGCCTTTATCTACATGATTTCTGAACTTTGTATCTTTTAAAGAAATCCCTCCTTTACTCAAGATTATAAAAGATAATGTTATTTTCAGGTATTTCTAATTCTAGTGTATTAGTTAGGACCTCTAGCATTTATTGACCAGTAGGGGATTATGAGCAGCCCTATTTTACTCCTCACTCTAATGGGGATGCTTCTAAAGCTACTATATGTACTGTGGGCTCTTATAAAAAACGTTTTTTTAGGTTCAAAAAGTTCTATTATGTTTTGTTACAATGCATTTTTGTTTGTTTTTACATGAACAAGTTTGCATATTATCAGGTGCCCATTCAACTCTATTGAGATAGTCACTTTTTTTCCCCCTTTCATAATTACTTGTTTCATAGATTTTACTACTTTATTTATGGGAGCATCTTAAACATCTTTCATTTAAAGTCATTTTGATGATGTACTCTTATTTGTACGTTATGGCTGGTAAATTTCTCTTCCAGTTTTGATTGTTTGCCTGTTTTCCATGTGAATGATCCTCGGAGTCTTTGGGCAGAGAGCTGTTTCTTTCTCTCCCTCTTTCCTCTGCCTCCTCTTTGGGCTTCACCTGGCCCTCCCCTTCTTGTCCGTATTCTGGTCTTTTCTTGGCAGCCCTGGTCTTCCATTCCAATATTGTGGGTACTGCAGACATAGTCACCAAGACAGGGAGGAGCCTGGCCCAGGTCCTATACCTTCCTCTTTCTGGCTGCACTGCAAAAGGAGCAGTTTTCTGGCTCCCTTAGGGCTAAGAGAGAGCACCCACACCCCAGTTTTAGATATTGATTCTGGCCCCAGTTCTCCATCATGCATAAAATGCTGTTGAAAGGAATGGCAATGCCATTCATCTCTGACATTTCAGGACCTAGAAACTCCTCGTGTTAGCCTCTGCATTCCACTGTGTGTTTGTATTTGTGTATCTGGAATATGGAAATAACTGCCTTATCATTTTAATTTGTTTTAGCAACTTTGTTTGCATCAGGATGGGTACTTCAAAGATGAACTCAGTGACTTTCCAAGTTTACATTTCTAATTTTTAAATAGATTTTTAAGGGTGAAATTGGTTAATGAGATATATACATTTCAAGTCTACATTTTGATTATACATGATCTGAATATTGCATTGGTGTGCCCACCACCCAAAGTCAAATCATTTTCCTTCACCATATATTTGACCGTCTTTACCCTTACTGCCCCTTACACCCCCCCCTTCCCTCTGGTAACCATCATACTGTTATCTGTGTCTATGAGTTTTGTTGAGTCAGTCTTGCATAGTACTTTGTATATAATAAGTGCTCCAAAAAAGTTTCTGGAATACAAACCACTTCATCATGTTCAAAGGGAAGCTCAGTGAATGCTAATCAGTAATATACTGTGGAGGAAATTCATTCATCAATACAGGCTTGATTTGGATAAATTTTAAATATTTATGTGTTGAGGATTTTAAGATTCCATCCTTGTATACATGATCAGAGTGGCTCTGAAGAGAGAGGCACATTCAAACAATTGCCAGAACAGACAATAACTAAGTACTTGAAGATAAGAGGATGATATAAGAATAGTTGCTGCATCTACAATGCAACCGTAAGGTACCTATTTGATATTTCTTATGTATATCTTCATTATTATATCTTCAGACTTCTTCTTCCTGTCTGCCTCCACTAATCATTGTTATGGTGAAATGTCTGCAAGTAACTAGCCTATTTGTCTGGGGTTATAATCTTTAATCACTATCTCATCTCCCAAGCTAAATTAATTTCACCTCTCTTCCACCTCTTATTTTCTTTCCCTTTAGTTCTTATTTCTGTTTAGTGCCAACTTCTTGGACTTGGCACTTAGAATGACCCAGAAGCTATTAAATAGAGCTCTCCACATACAACTTGATAACGTCCATCTTCCAAAACCAAAATCTGATTGCTTTTTTTGAATCTTAAATTATCTTACCTGAGCTTCCAACTCAACGCATTAATCTTGATACTCGCTCTGGTTTCTGTTATAGAGTTCCAATCCATAGGCTAATCTTCTTCTCTCATCTTTCTTACACAGGCTCTACTTTCATCCTGGAATGAACTACCACCAAAATAAATAAATTAGGAACATGAGTCAAAAGGTGGGACTCCTACTTTTTCAGCAACAGTCTTAATAATATTGATACCTTGCGTACAGTTACCAATAAGCCAAAGTACCATGCATTGACTTGTGTTAATTTGTTTCACTGTTTACTCAGCATGTAGATAAGGTCATACATGCTACTTTTATTTTACTGTATTTATTATATTCCAATAGTATTTTCAAAATATTTGTGCACTAATGTTCTTCATAGAGGCTTTGGTCAAAATTCATTGAGGTGTTTCTTTTTCAATATAGTTAATTCCATTTTAAGCCCTGTGATTAAATAGAAAATCACAGTTGTACAATATGGGCTTTTTCCCAATGTCTCTTTGCTGCTTTCCTTCTAAGTATTTCACTCCGTCTTAATATCATCTGTCACCACATTGAGTTATTAGCATAATTTTTTCTTATTTTATAAATGGAAAAATAATTATTATTTCTGTGGATTTCCTTTATTTCTACAAAGTAATTAACTGAGTTTTACAGATTTCTGACAATCCAGCCTTGAGAGAACATCCTATCTTAAATAACCAGATATCTGATAGCTTAAACATTCAGAGGCATTTTTTTTTTTGAGATCAACAAATAAACACATTATAAAGCAATGGTTAATACTATATGTTATTTTTCATCAAATGTAAGTCTCATCTTTAGAAGATGATTTATAAAATTATGTAAAACTCTTTTTCTAATAGTAAGTATAAATGTCCTATACCTTGGAAAAAAATACTGATTTTATTTTCTTTTTGAAATAAAGTTTAAATGTAAAAAGCTTATGAGCAGCCGAAACCGGTTTGCCTCAGTGGATAGAGCATCGGCCTGCGGACTGAAGGGTCCCAGGTTCGATTCCGGTCAAGGGCATGTACCTGGGTTGCGGGCACATCCCCAGTAGGAGATGTGCAGGACGCAGCTGATCGATGTTTCTCTCTCATCGATGTTTCTGACTCTCTATCTCTCTCCCTTCCTCTCTGTAAAAAATCAATAAAATATATTTTAAAAAAAAAGCTTATGAGCAAAGTAAATGTTAATTCTTCTCCCTTTCATAGCTAATGCTGTCATTCAAATCCTCCCACTCAGGGTGTACGGTTGAGCTCCACTTCAAAATGGGAGTTTGTGCCCCTTATCCAGGAGTGGGCAACCACGTCCCAAAAGTATAAAAAGATATATGGGCATCTTTCTGGAACATCAGTTTTTCTCTAGCTTTGGCAGGGAAGAGAATTAAATTATTTAGCTGATGACTTAAAACATTCTTTTTATATTAAAAGTAACATGGATATATTATAGAGGCAAAATGTGCCTGAATTTTTAAGATAAAACAGGAGACTTCAAAAATAATCTTGTTCTTCTAGAAAAAAAATTATTTACATCTTCTCTATCCTGGAGAGCTAATTTTATTTTTCTAATATTATCTTTTTCGAGAATTTTACCTCCGTTATAATTTCATTTATGCAGTCACTTATAACAAAATATTTTTAGCAAGGGTACTAAGCTAGATTGTTTGTGGGATATTTGTTCCTTTCACTCAGGTTATTTTTTCTTTTTGATCCAGGTGGATGCCTAACATTGGCTATGGCATAGAAGGACCTATGGAGTTCTACATGAAATACAGGTTTGTAGCTCAGTGACATGATTGTTATAAACTACTGGTGCATGAATTCATGCACGGGTGGGGTCCCTCAGCCTGGTCTATCGAGGGGCCCCGCAAAGTGGGGGGAGGGTCCGTGGGAGGTTGGCTGTGGGAGTGCATTGACCACCAGGGGGCAGCTCCTGCATTGAGCGTCTGCCCCCTGGTGATCAGTGCACATCATAGCCACCGGTCGACCATTCATTCTGGTCGTTTCAGTTATTCGGTCGTAAGAGTCACTTAGGCTTTTATATATACAGATTCTAGTCAATGTTATACAAATGAATTTTGTAGCAGCTATATTCTTTTCAAAATAAGAAACAAATCAACAACTATTACCATTATAAAATTGTAACATGGTTCATTCGGACTGGACATATCTATGAGGAAAAAAGGAGTGTTTCCCAGTACATGTGGTTACTTGCCCAGAGGATGAACAATGTCAGAAAAGAAAGATGCTTTCTAATCATATCACCTGGGCACAGACATGTTTGTTTATGTATAAAATCATTACACTGCTGATAAAATCCCTGTGGCCTTGTTTTATTAATGAGTACAGATCAACTTGGGCACTTTTAAAGGAAAGAATAATAATCTAATAACCCCAACTCAATTTATTATTTCTCTCCAAATTCTCTTCTTATTTTTGTCAAATATTGTTGTTTTTTTTTCCATAGTGGAAATCATGAAATCAAGAAATGGTGTGTTTTGCTCTTTCAAATTAATGTTAATTTATATTTCTATGTGTCAGCATGGTTTTCACAGTTGACATTTCCATAGCTCTGCTTTACAAAATTAATTTTATTTCATATTTTCATGAATCAGGATGAGCCACACAGTTGACATTTTTATAGTTCTGCAGTAATCATCTTTCATAATATTACTTGTTTTGCTTAGCTACCTCCTATTCTTAGACATTTGGGTTTTCTCTGTTAAGTTTTGTTTTTGCAAACATAAATAGCATTACTATAAATATTTCTAAGTAAATAACTTTTTAATATGCTTATTTTCTTAGAGAATGTTTTATAGAGTAGGATTATTATGCCAAATCATACCCAACAGTTTCATAGCTCATCATGTTATTTTGCCCAGAAACATTAAAACAATTGAAGATATACCCAGAAACACTTAAAATTTATGTCATTTAAACATTTAAAATATATATCATTCTCAGATCTAACAGATCCAAAAATTGACATTTTATAATTTTTATTTATTTACTAAAATAGGCATATAATGGTATTTTAATGTTGCTAAAATTTATATATTTACTACATAATTATAGAGCTATGGGTTAATCTGTTTGCTCATTTCTTATTTGTCATTCCCTGTAATTGAATGCTCAGTTCACTCCTTTAACCAATTATCAAATGGAATTTTATTGTTAGCTGTTAATAATTTCTCTCAATTATTCACATATTTTAGAACACAAGCTTTTAAAAAATATATATCAAATCTATCAAACACACAGAAATGTATTAAAAATATATAAAACATACCCTTGAAACACCACATATGGGGAGAAATAAAATACAATTGATGTAGCCCCGGCTGGTGCAGCTCAGTTGGTTGGAGCATTATCCCAAAACCAAAAGGTCATGGATTCAATTCCTAGTTGGGCATGTGTGGGAGGCAACCCACTCATGTTTCGCTCTCATATTAACCTCTTTCTCTCTTTCCCTTTCTTCCCTCCTGCTCCCTTCCTTTCTCTCTAAAATTAATAAAAGCATATCCTCAGATGAGGATTAAAAAGAGGCAACCATCACTTCAAATGTGGTGTTTACTATAATTACACACATTTTTATGCTATTCCTATATGCGTATGTAAACATAAAACATATAAGTTATATTTTGCATGTTTTAAAAATTTAGGTAGCATTTTTTAATATAGCATGTTTTAATTTTGCTTTGTTTAATGTTAAAATATATTTAAATGTTATTCATTTTGAAACATGTATATCTAGTGTTTTATTTTAGTAGTTGTATATTATTCTAAATTATTTCATTGTATCTAATTGAAGATTATGTCAACTTCTAATCTTTTTAATTTATATACCATAACTCAATGAAAATTTTCTTGCATCTTTTTCATACATGTTTATATATATATACATATACCATGTATATACCTAGAATTTAAATGTATCTGTACATACCTATAAGTGACATGGCTGAGTTTTTATTTTCCAATCGCTCTGAAAAATAGTCATAATTTTTCATCAATCTGTGAATTTTAATTTCCACAATTGCAAGTGATGTTGACCATATTTCTAACATTTGTCAGAACTCTTCCTTTATCACTAGTATGCTATTTCTGTCATCTATCTGACTTCCACATATATGGTTGTACTTAGGGACTCTTTCTTCTGGTTTATTCGTATAAGACTCTTTCACCAAACTTTAGCTCTATTATAAGTTTGATATTTGATATGATTACCCTCTTTGTTCTTCACAAGTTTAATGTCAATTCTTGGCTCTGTGCTCTTCTTTCTGTGTGTATACACACACACACAAACAGACATATTTTAGAATAAGTCTATCAAGTTCTAAAAAAAATTGTTCTTATTTCATGCATCAATTAGCCACTTTTCCTATTTTGAGTTCTTAGAATGTCTTGGAAACTTGGGGAATAGCATATTGTGGTCAGCTGCTGGGCTGTCTGTTCTCCTATGTGTCTAGGTCTTTAGCTTGCTAAAATTCACAAATTGAGAGGGTGGGCAGCAACCCTTTCCTTCAGCCTGCTCTGGCCATACCGTGTGAGAACTCTTCAGCCCTTCTACTATGCTCAGAAACTGAACTCCTTGGCTCCACCTTCTCATTCCATACCTGGAGCAAATTGAGTGGGTGTCTTCATTCCTAGTCACTGCTCTGAGTTGCTCTTACAAAGCATTTTACTTGCTTATGAACCTGGATTTTCTTTGGCATTTTTTTCTTTGTCCACTTGTTGCTAAGCATTTGAAACTCAAGGAATACTTCAAAGTATGAACTCAGTGTGCCATTTTGGTGAAGGATAAAAATTTTGTTTTAATTGGGATATAAAAATATCAATTTACTTCTTATTTTGTTACATTTTACTTTATAATTTATCCAATGGGTTTATTCATTTTTTCTATTAAGCTGTTTTCTTTTAGTTTTTTAAAATATATTTTTATTGGTTTCAGAGATGAAGGAAGAGAGAGAGAGAGATAGAAACATCAATGATGAGAGAGAATCATTGATCAGCTGCCACCTACACGCCCCACACTGGGGATGGAGCCCACCACCCGAACATGTGTCCTTACCGGGAATCAAATGTGAACGCCTGTTTCATAGGTCGAAGCTCAACCACTGAGCCATGCCAGCCAGGCATTAAGCTCTATTTTTAAATATTCGTGTTTATATCCATCTCAAAAACTGAATTAACAATAACTGGATTTTGTATCTGTTTTGTAGGGATTTAGTTGTATTTTTGAGTGTGTGTGTGTTATAATATAAGTTCTAGTGTACATGGGACCTTGGGATTATTGCTTTATTTCTCTGTGCTTCAGTTTCCTTTCTATAAAACATGTATCGTAATAATGTCTTAACTCAATATACCTTATTGAGTTAAGGTATATAAATGAGTCACTCACATTAAGTACAACAAACAGTGCTAGACACCTTGTGATTTCCGAAAATGTTTGTTATTATTGCTAACTCTGTTAGTTGTCTTCATTTATTCTTTTAAGGCAGAGATATGGTATTTGTCTCATTTTTGTACTTATATTTATTTTCCCATGAAGATTTAATTTTTAAAAACGAAATCTGATGTTCAAGTTGAAAACATTTTTAAGAATCAAATATTTTGCCTTTGCTAATGAAGAGAATCTCTTATTTTCTAGCTTTGTATTACTTATATAAATGAATATAATCTTGTTGAACATGTTTATTCTCATATTTTTACTATTTGGGGGAAATTTAAAAATCTATATTCATATCATGATAATGATAGGTGCAATTTATTATACTCTATGAATAGACACTATAATAGGATTACATATTATCTGTTATTCAGATAATAAAATTTCTCTGTCGGTTAGGATTAGGTTTAACTGTAATGGCCAAAATTTCAAAAGAATAGTCACCTAACTAAGACAGAAATTAATTTATTTCCCATGTAACTGAAGACTAGAGTTGGGCATCTGAGACTGTACGGCAGCTCCTGAGTTTTTAGGGGTGAGGCTTCTTCGGTCACATCCATCTGCCATCCTCAACACATGGTTTCTACCTCGTGGTTCACGGTGGTACTAGGAGTAGGGGCCAGCCATCCATTCAAAATCCTTGTTAGGAAATTATTTTATAGCTGATGCCTTTGTAACTGATGGCCCAAGTAGTTAATAGTATTCCCTGGCTAAGCACCAAGTTGATGACTAAACATAAGTAGATGGTGCTCCAGTTTGGTTGTATACTTAAACAAAGAGAACATTCCCTGAACTCCTACTACTTCATCTCATGTATATTGCCTCATCTCATCTTTACAGCAGCCATTTCAGGTAAAGATTATTATTCCCATTATACAGACAACGAAGTGGAATTTCAGAGATCCAGAATCACAACACTCTCATGTGGTTGATACAGGATTCAAGCCAGTCCTTGTGAGTCAAGGTGAGAGCACTTGAACTTTTAAAATGCATTCTTATACATGGTTACTTCATAAATAATAGGATGGGGTCGCAATAAAAGCTTGAAAACAAAGGAATTAATTTAAAATAATTTTTTTAAAATACTACAGGTGACTATTTATATATGTTTACTACTTAACTGTTGACATAGCTTTGTTGGCTTACTTGTTATATACTGAATGGTTTCTGCATAACATTCGTATGTTGAGGTCCTAACCCTGAGTACTTCAGAATGTGACTGTATTGAAGACAGAGCCTTTAAAGAGATAATTAAGGTAAAATGAGTTCACATGGGTAGGGCCTAATGTAATTTGATTGTTTGACTTTAGGAAACAAACACACAGACCAGTAGTTCTCAACCTTGGCTGCACATTAGAATCACCTGGGAATCTTTTTAAAATCCTGATTTCTGGGCCTCATACTCCGGAAATTCTGTTTCTTTGTTACTAATGTTGTGGCCCCACCCCATAACAAAGAAACAGAATTTCCAGAGGGTGAGGCCCAGAAATCAGGATTTTAAAAAGATTCCCAGGTGATTCTAATGTACAGCCAAGGTTGAGAACCCTGACGTAGATCAACTGGAGACCCTGTGAGGACCCAATGAGCCAATTTGCAAGGCAAGAGGAGAGTCCTCAGGAGAAACCAACCCTGCTGCTACCTTCTCTACCTATTTTATGTTCCCTCAGTTACATTATTCGATGGATTTCCAGCCTCTGGAACTATGACAAAATACATTTTTGTTATTTAAGGCACTCAGTCAGTGGTATCTATAATAATAAAAGCATAATATGCTAATTAGACCAGACATCCTTCCAGACGTCCTTCCAGGATGAAGCCAGGGCTGCAGCAGTTGGATTGAGGCAGCCATTTCTGCTGTGAGGGAGGGATCCAGGCAGCCATGGCTGGGAAGGCCTATTCTTGAACAAATTTTGTGCATGAGACCTCTAGTTTTGTTATAGTAATCCTGGCAAACTCATACATTACATTTCATTAAAGTATCAATCCCACTGCAAGAGGTTGGTAAATTCTCTTTGCCTAGGGTCCAGCTCTTTCTTCTGGGGCCTCAAAGTTTTCTTGTAATGATTTTAAGAAAACTCCCTCTAAGAAAGTTAGGAATAGAATAAACATTAATAAGATGTTTAGAATAAACATCATAAGATGTTTATTCTATGGTTGATACTAATGAGTTACCATTTAATGAGAACTTATGTTTCATACACACAGCTAAGCACTTTACATATATGATTTCATTAAATACTCCACATAAATCTGCAAGTAAAATGATCTGTCCGAAGTTCCTCAGCCAGGAAGTGATGGAACAAGATTTGAAGCCGTACAGTCTGACTACACTACCTCTATGCTATGCTGCCCCTCCCCACCTGGGCTCATTTTGGGAGGGCCCAGAAGAGTCTCCTTGATGAGCACAGGGCTTTACTGACCCTGCCTCCTCTTCTGTTGCAGAGTTGACATGTCTTCACACTGTGCATGCCTTTACATTGGCCATCCTACTTGCTCTCTTCAATGTTCCTTCTCTGTTCCTTCTTTCACAAAGGTTTTCTTTTACCTACTGGACAGGGGGAAATGAGCTTTGTTATTTTTTAAAAGATGCATCTTGCATTCAAACTGTTGTTTCCTTGGCAGGAAGCATCCTTTACAACACTGGAAATCCTTGAACTCTCTTCTCTCCTGCTACATACTGGTTAGCATTATTCGAAATTAACAATCTTTTGGAAGTATGATTACCATCTCAGAAAACGTATATCCATCACCATTTTTGGCTCCTTACAGCACCTCCTCTTTTCATACACCCTATACTAATAAAAGACAAACATGCAAATTGACTGTACTTTTGCTATGCCTTAAGCCACGCCCACCAGCCAATCAGAGCAACTATATGCAAATTAACCTAACCAAGATGGCAGCTGGCAGCCACGGAGCTGGAGCGAGCAGGAGGCTTGCTTGCTCCAGTGATGGAAGAAGCCAAGGTTCCCCGCCTGCCGCGGCCCGGCTTTGAGTTTCAATTATAGAAGGTAAACAAACCCCAGATACTTGCTTTCAGCCAGCTGTAGCCACAGAGCTGGAGCGAGCAGGAGTGGGTTGCCCCTGGCGATGGAGGAAGCCAAGCTTTCCACAGGCCTCCACTAAAGGCAACAAAGTTGCAATTATAGAAGGTAAATAAATCCCAGAATAAAAAAAGAAAAAAGAAAAAAGAAAAACAGGAGAGGCTGGGAGCTAACGTCGCCAGGGTACTTGGCCAGCCTGAAAACGGCCCTCAGCCCCTCACCCAGACTGGCCAGGCACCCCAGTGGGTACCTCACCCCCAAGGGGGTGTGGCCAGCTTGAAAACAGCCATCAGCCCCTCACCCAGGCTGGCCAAACCTCCATGGGGTGAGGGTACCCACTGGGGTGGACTTCCTCTGAGGGGTCCCACACTGCAAGAGGGCATAGGCCGGGCTGAGGGACCCCCCGAGTGCACAAATTTTTGTGCACCGGGCCTCTAGTTTGTATATAATCCTCACCTTCTCCTTTTGTAAGTTAATTTATGCTCCCTGAATTACATTATCTGATGTGCTAACAATTATTCCAGAAATAATGATACTATAATACATAATCCACTCCTCAGTCTTCAGAGCTGTATCATATCACTTATTATTTTTGAAAGTGGATGAAAATATCAAATAGTTCAATCTGGCTTACTTTTATGTATGGGAAAACTGACTCAATTTTGTTTTACTATAAACTTTGTTTTTAAAAATACCATTAAATGCTGATCATATCTTTTATAACTTATATGCACTTAGAATGTGTCTCAGAAGGGCTGTGAACTACATTTATGAGGAATTTTATGTCAATAGAAAAATATGTGACTGGCAAAGCATGCTAATAAAATGGATTCTGTCCCTATTTTAAGTTTTTTAACCCTATTACTACATTGGCAGATATATTCAGACATACCTTAAGCAACATTTCCTCATAAATAACACTCATAAATAACAACTCTAAATCTGGTATAAGAGGCAGCACAGTGTAGTAAAAAGAAGTTTAGCCCAGGGAAACAGACTATCTTGATTCCTGAATGACCTTGGGCAAGACATTTAAATTCTCTGACCCTCAATTTATCCTATAAATTTACAAAATTATAACTGAAATTTTAAAGGCTTTTCTAACTCTACAGTTGATTTGGTATAAACAAAAAAAAATTTTTAAATGAGACACTAATACGTTATATGCATTTTGAAGAATGAAATATATATTAGTATAGGAAGAAAATAAAGATTACTTGGTAATCAGTTTTATTGGTTGCTCTACTGAATTTTAAGGCACACATTGTAAGAGTTAAAATGGTACCTTTTCTTTAGTGAAAATATTCAACTTAACATGCACACTTAATAACTAATCATTAATTGTATGTCTTTTTTCCTTAATATATCCCTCAATAATAGGAAAGCAGGCACATTGTAATGACTAATTTTTCTAAACCTGCAAATGAACATGTTTTCTCAAGCACTCAGCTAGCTAACATGACATGATATAAACGTTGGGAAAACAAAGGCTGTTATCAACAATAAAAAACATTAAAAAGAAGTAAACCTATTTCTGCTAGAAGAGAGAACTAGGAATGCACCATATCAAAATGAAAACATATGTGACAGAATAATATTTGACATATTAACTACCTTTAGGCCATCGCTGCATTTCTGTTCTTGCGTTCCCAGGACCTCCTTTTTAGACTGCTAGATATAGGTCTTTTGTGCTACAGAGACTAGAAACATTAAAATTCTTAGTTTTAGGAGACTAAGCTAGTGGCCTGTACTTGCTGCCTCCTACAACCACATCAAAATTATAACTAAAATACAGAAAAATCATCATTCAGAGCCACCTGAAAGCTGGCTGAATGGAAGTACAACAACTAGAGAAATAAAGAAGAAAGCACAGCAACTGATAGGAAACACAGAGGTGAGGAATAGGCTGGTCCAGCACCCACATGGGCCACTTTTTTAACTGGGAGGGAGATCGTCTCTGCAGAGGCCACCCAGAGGAGCAAGTGGTCCCAGCCCACACCAGTCCCCCAGCCCAGGGTCCCAGAGCTGGGAAAAGAAGTCTCAATGGGCAGTAAGAACCACAGGCTGTAAAAACCAGTGCGGATTGGGGCTCAGTGACACAGAGGTTGCTGGAGACCCAGCTGCTCCTCTTAAAAGGCCGGCACCATGAACTGAACTTATAAGATCCTGCTTCTTCTAAGCTCCAGCACCAGGGTGAGGCTCTGGGGAACAAAGACACATACGAGGAGGAACTGGATTTTCTGGCATCAGGGCAGGAACTTGGGGGTGGCTTTCTCCCAGATGGAGTTGCTCTAATATATCATTGTTCCTATGCTGGGACCTTCCCGGTCCAGGGCTCCATTTCTGTTTGCTCTGCCCTGGTGATTCCCTGATACCCCACCCCATCCAATTTGCAGCCTCACCCAACCTATGTGCAGCAGCTTTTGCATATGAATGACCTGTCCTTGCTCAGGCTAAAATCTGTCAAACAAGCTTCAGGTGGGTCAGGGAGCCCCAAACCTATCAATTAAAGGCCCAAGACCTGGCACCAGCACCAGCCTGCCTTGCTTCACAGCTGGGCCTCGTCTGGGCACTTCCAAAGCGGATACAAAGAGGAGGAATCTGCAGATCTCTCTGGAGCTCCTGCTGGGTGGCTCCAGGCAGTGGCTGACTTTGCACCTCCCTGGAGACCCAAGAGCCAGTGTACCCAGTGGTCAGTGTCAGACCATATCAGATTACAACTCTACACTTCCATAAGCGACACACTCATGGGGCAGACTCAGTAAGACAAAAGCCCCACTGAAACAAGTCCTGCTCTACAGGGGTGTCTCCTGGACATCAGCTCTCCCACTGTAGTCACAGCTGGTCCTCATAGCCAATTGGCCTAGAGGTCAATTCCTCCCAGTGACACTAACAGCAATCAAGTCTCTACTACAACAAGACTGTGCTCACAGTCCACAAAGGGGTGCACCTAGAGTGCCCAGCTCAGGTGACGGGGAAGACTGAGCCTCTAGGCCCTATAGAACACCTACTACACAAGGCCACTCTATCAACTCAAGGAGATATAGCCCCTCTACCCTTACATAGAAACAAACACAGGGAAGCAACCAAAATTCAGGTACAGAGACATGTCACAAATGAAAGAAATGGAAGAAAGCAAACTACTGGGTACAGAGTTTAAAACCACAGTTATAAGGTTACTCAAGAATCTTCTAGAAACCTCCAAGGGACTTAGTGAGACTTTCAAGAATCTTAGTGAGAATGTCAAACACATGGAAAGGACCAGTCAGAAATTAAGCATACACTAGCTGAAACAAATAATCATTTACAGGGATTCAACAGTGGAGTAGAGGATTCTGAGAATCAAATCAATGATTTGAAATATGAGGAAGCAAAAAACAGCCAACCAGAAGAGCAAAAAGAAAAAAGAATCCAAAAATATGAAGGTAGTGTAAGGAGCCTCTGGGGTAATTTCAAGCATACCAACATGCATATTATGGGGGTGCCAGAGGAAGAGAGAGAGCAAGATATTGAAAATCTATTTGAAGAAATGATGACAGAAAACTTCCCCTACCTAGCGAAAGAAATAGACTTACAAGTCCAGGAAGCACAGAGAACCCCAAACAAGAGGAACCTAAAGAGGACCACACCAAGACATACCGTAATTAAAATGCCAAGGGCTAAAGACAAAGAGAGAATCTTAAAAGCAGCAAGAGAAAAGCACTTTTAATTACCTACAAGGGAATGTCCATAAGACTGTCAGCTGATTTCTCAACAGAAACTATACAGGCCAGAAGGGAGTGGCAAGAAATATTCAAGGTGATGAATAGCAAGGACCTACAATCAAGATTACTCTATTCAGCAAAGCTATCATTTAGAATTGAAGGTCAGATAAAGAGCTTCACAGACAAGAAAAAGCTAAAGGAATTCATCACCACCAAAACAGTATTACATGAAATATTGAAGGATATTATTTAAGAAGAGGAAAAAGAAAAAGAAAAAGATCAAAAATATGAACAACAAAATGGCAACAAATACATGCCTATCAACAACTGAATCTAAAAATCAAAGTAAACAAATAAAAAAATCTAATGAACAGAATAAACTGGTGAATAAAATAGAATCAAAGGCATGGAAATTGAACAGAATGATTATTCTCAGAGGGAAGGGGGTTGGGGGAGTGGGAAGAGATTAAACAAAGATTGTATATGTATAAATGCATTACCTATGGACACAGACAATAGAGTGGCAAAGGCCTGGGCGGGGTGGGAACCGGGTAGAGAGGCCAATGGGGGAAAAAAGAGGGACATCTGTGATAATTTCAACAATAAGATTTAAAAAAAAAAAAAGTTCTTAGTTTTAGAAGGCGCAAGACAAACAAAATGCTTGGTCCAGGTGTCAGCTGACAGATCACTTGAAGTTCAGTTTTTGTGCATGATGGAAAGAAGTGCTCCTGAGGCTGGCTGCATGGTGAATCTTAGAAGGGAGTCCTGTGCCCCACTGCTCCCCTCTGAAGCCAGTTCAGCTCCAGAAAACGTGCTGGGTGGGTCCAACAAGAGAGTCCCCAGAAAATTTGGAGAGCTCAAGGTAGAGATGACTTGTAAGGCTCAGGAATGTCAGGAAAACCAGCCAGAGCGGTGTTGGCAGGTGTAGGCTAACACAAGCTGGGGACAGTCGCATTGAAGGGCATAAGGGAGATCTTAAAGCTTCCCACCACCCTCCCCCAAAGGGGAATGAGTGACAAAAGAGAAGGCTGAGGCACCCAAAGGAGCCTTGGGGTCAGGTGGAGGAAGACTGTACCCATGAACTCTGGCTTCCACAGCAGGGCTGCAGACCACCCTGCAGGTGTCAACAGTCGTAGGTGCCAGTGGGAGGAATGGCCCCAGCGGACCCTGGGAGAGATGCGTGATGGCTCAGAAGATGCCAGCAAAAGAAAGAATAGGCTGAGCACAGCAGAAGCCTTGTGCCATCCCACTCCTGTAGTCCCAGAATCATGACTCCATAGTCAACCTCGAGTGGAATATACCCCCTCAGGGAGAAGGCAAAATCACAAGCTAATTACAGATTAAATCTGAAATACCAGAGAAATAACCACAATTTATATCATTAGGAAGAATGATGTCTGTAAATGTAGATTAAGGATCATTATTAGAAAAATAATGAAAGTTATACATGTGTACATACTTGCGAATGTGGAATGTAAACATTGTGCTCAATGTACAAAGACACTTTATGTTGTCTATACATCTTTGGGCCAAAATTTTAGAAACTGACTGACTATCTTAAGCACAGACTTTTGTCCGATGGTCACAATATCCATGATATAAGGAACATCTATTTTTGGTCAAATCACTATCCTATAGAAAACAGCACCCCTCTTTCCACTTCCCCATGGGATATATAGCATGTTTACTTATTTGTTCGCTCTTTTTCTCTCTCCACTAGAATGTAGGTTACAGAAGTACAAGGACTTTGTCAATTTTGTTCACCAGTCCTGGAAGAAGGCCTGACACATAGTAGGCATTTAATAATTATTTCCTGAATTTTAAAATAAATGTTACAAATTTCATATCTCAAATAGAAGTACATGTATGTGTATATGTATACATACATTTATTATGTACATGCCCATTTTATGTAGACTATGAATTGAATTATGTATATAAATCAGTATGTATGTTTATATGGTTTTCCATTTAGATAGACTTACTACTTTTCTTTGGGAAATTCAAGTTCAGCAAAATCATCAAAATAATCATATTTCTTTGCTCTCTTGATATTAGGCCCATCTCTAGAGGAGAGTGAATTTCAGTGAATAAACCAGATACAAATTGTACTTTCTCCCCCACTTCTTTGCCCTTGAGATGCATCCCTGTCCACTGTTCCAGGGAGAGATGAGACTAGATGTTCCTGTGCATTTCCAGCCCCTGCCCGGCCCCACCTAATCATCAGGGCTATAAGCCTTCATTTGGCCCTCAGATTGTGCTTTCCAGAGCTAGTTTCTCCTTCAAGGTCTGAAGCAGTCTGAACCAGTCTCTGCAGAAATGGGTGGGAGGAGGGGGCAGGTCATGTGATTGGCCCCAGCCTGCTCTCTTGAGGATGCTCCATTTGGCATCACTGATAATTTTGAGAAAAGTTTAAAAGAAATATAGCCTGGCTGTCGTGGCTCAGTGATTAGAAAGAGCACTGGATTTAGCAGAACAGAACAATTTTAAAATGAGGCTCAGCTCTACAGCCCTTATGCTGACCACTTAGCCCTGCTTTTATGCCTAAACAAAGTCATGAGTGTGAAAGGTCTTGTGAATTGTAAAGCCTAATACAACCTTGCACTATATTTAACTGTGTTCTAGCTTCATTACCAAGAAGAGACATAAACATCTCCTGCTTCTGAGAAGCAGCGGAACAAACGAGCTGTCTGTTAAGGTAACGTGAAAAATTCAGTCCAATATGTACATATATTGTCTATTTCAAAATATTTTTTCTGAATTAGGTACATATGTGATATAAAATAAGTGTTTTGGGTTTGAATTAAACAGGAAATTGAACCAGTTTTCCACTTTATTTTGTATCTGTTGTTTCGGTGGCAATCCCACATATTAGAAATGTATTGAAATTTGTGGGTAACTCTGACATACTCTAATTCATCCTCTGATACACATGGAATTTGTTTTTCTCTGTGTAAACACTCATATACATACATATCAACTCAAAATATTACTAAGGTTAGGATTCACCAAATGTCAAAAGCAGGCCCCAGTTTCAATGATTCCCAACAGAAAGTAAAAAGGAAGAAAGAATTCACAGATAAAACCAATATCTTGATGAATATAATAAAATGTATTTTTTTGCTTATTAATGGTAATAAATTATACTAAATAATAAGCATATAAAATCTGGGACTAAAAATTTACAAATTAAATATTTTGCATAGTTTTAGCTTATTATGTATAGACTAGAGGCCCGGTGCACGACATTCGTGCACTGGGGGTGGTTCCTCAGCCCAGCCTGTGCCCTCTCGCAGTCCCTAAGGGGTCCTTAAGGCTACAGCAGAGGCAGGCGGGAGAGGCCCCACTGCTGCGCTCGCTAGCAGTGAGCCTGGCTTCTGGCTGAGCGGCACTCCCCCTGTGGGAGCACACTGACCGCCAGGGGACAGCTCTTGTGTTGAGTGTCTGCCCCCTGGTGGTCAATGCATGTCATAGTGACTGGTCATTCTGCTGTTTGGTCAATTTGCATATTAGCCTTTTATTATATAGGATTATTGTATTATATATAATATAAACATATATCAAGGCAATTTAAATTCTCCAAAGTCTCTTTTCTTTTTGGGAAAGATGTTAATGAGCATCTAGTACCTTCTGTGTATTTTTTAGAAAATGCAAGGATTTACTAGAGAACCCAGTTTATAGAAAGATAACAATGATTACACTATGTTGATATGGCCAGTCAGGAGCAGTGCTGTACTCATGTAAGGAAGTCCTCCAATATGACTGAATAAGTGAATATTTACTTGGAGGTAGGATAGAAAAATGGTTAAGATTTTGGATTCTGGAGTCAAATTGCTTGGGTTGAAATCCCACCTCTGCTGTTATTAGTTGTGTGAAGTTCGGCAAATTACCTAACATCTCTATGTCTGAATTTTCCTCTCCGGAGAGTGGGGCTAAGAATACCTGACTCTATAAAAAAACTGGAGCTGTTCTACCTGACGATATTTCTCTCCCTATGGTCTCACCACCCTCCAGTGGGTAGGGATCATAGATCCTCTCTGCTCCTTGGATCCCATACACTTTTAGGCATCTTATTGCCTCGACAGTATTCTCTCCAGGAACTACTCATCTTTCTCCATCTTTTTCTCTGTTTCTCTTTTTTCCCATCAAGCCTAAGGAAATCACTTTCTAGTTTCAGAATTATCTGCTCTAACTACAGTTGACCCTTGAACAATTTGAGGGTTAGGGTGCAAACCCTACACAGTCAAAAGTCCGTGTATAACTTTTGATGCCCTAAAACTTACCAATAAGCCTTACCAATAACATACACAGTTACTTAACATATATTTTGTATGTTATAGGTACTATATACTATATTCTTACAATAGAGGAAGCTAGAGAAAAGAAAATGTTATTAAGAAAATCATATGGAAGGGTAAATACATTTTCATTTTTATTGAAAAAAAATGTGTGTATAAGTAGATTATGCAGCTCAAACGCCTGTTATTCAAGAGTCCATGGTACTTCCTCTACCCTAAGAAACCTTTATCCTTTGAGGGCTTGTGTTTTTGTTTTACAAAAGCAGCCATCTTTGGAACCTTCTGGATTTTCTTCCCTGCCCCGCCTCCCCTGAGGCCATGAGTTTGGCTGCACAAATAGAAGGTGAAAATGGAGGTCAAGGACGGAGGAGGATACCATCAAGATATGTAGTCAAGCCGTTTTCTATTTATTAGGAGGTGATTTGATTTTTTTTATCCATCGTCCATGAGACTGTAATTCCTTGAAGGCTGAACCCACATCCATTCTCCTGGACATTGTAACCAGGCAGTGTGCACAGTAACTGGTCAGTGGTAGATACTCAATAAAGATTGAAAGAATAAATTAACTGCTAGAGCAGCACAGAGAACACTGTAAACCACTCATTTAGCCAAATCTTTGCTAGAATGACACTTTAACCATCTGGAATTCATGCCCTCTCTCCAAATCTCACGAATTCCCCTATGTCCCTTTGCAGATTTTCCAGTGGTTCTCTCTTAACTGTCAGTAAGTATTATCTCAGAGCTTATCTAACTCTTCTACTTAAAGATGTCTATTTCTTCGAAAATGCCTCCTAGAAAAGGCTAATCACTAGCCACAAACCTTTTCTACAGCTCTTTGTAGACTTGAAAACACTCAGGTCATCCCTCTACCGACTTTTCTATACAACAGGCCGGGCTGAGAACCGCCCCCCCCCTCACCTGTGCATGAATGTCCTGCACCAGGCCTCCAGTAATCTAAATAGATACTGAAAAAGGAATTTGATCAACATCAGCACCTATTCCTAATAAATTCATGGATGATGAAGACTATGCAGTTTAGACTGTACTTTAGGGTAACTACAAGAAACAGCCCCATGCATATCCAGAATAAAATGAAGGAGCCCAATATAATGATGACAACTTACTATTTTAGGTAGTTTTGTCAATAACAAGAGGTCATGAAACAAAAATTAGTTGCATAGGAATAGAAAAGAAAAGCATAAAACTATTACACCTTGTAGATGGTATAATTTTAAGCCTAGAAGTATCTAAAGAATCAACTGAAAAATTATGAGAATTTCACAAATCCAATGAAATAATGTGCTAAGATTAATAGTGTCCATATATATCAGCAATGACCAATTTTAAAGAAATTGTACTTTTAAAAAGTTTCCATTTACACTAGAAACTGACTAGAGTGACAGTATGCCTGAGTATACAGTCTTAACAAAAATTATTGTGTCCTAACATGGAGCTTTAGAGAGATTAGAATAAATGAAGCGATGTAAGTGAGGATGGGACTCCTGGGACCCTGAAGCAGCCTGGGAGACAGGACAGCGGGAATCGCTAAGCCTGCTCAGGTGATGCTGGGGCCATCAAACGTTCCAGGCAAGCTTCTCCCATGGCCTGGCAAGCTTGGGTTTCTCTGATTGGGCCTTTGGTCAATCCACAGATAGCCTCACTGCTCACTGCTCACTGCTCACACCCCACTGACTTCCTGCCTTGGTTCAGAAGTCACCTTCTCACTGAGCCTCTCTCTGATCATGCCATTAAATTACACAGCGCCCCCTTTTTATTTCCTCCATTGTACTTCTTCCCTACAAGCATATTTACACAAGGTTTTGATTTGTTTGCTGTCTCCCCTTACCAATGTAAGATCCATGAGGGCAGGGATTTTTTTAGTCCATATTGTTCACTGCTGCATGAATGAATCAAAATATGCATACATTTAAAAGACTGAAAGGAAAACACCAAAATAAAACATTAAGTATGCGATGGTCATGATGCTTTGAGTGATTTTTTTAACTTGCCAAACTTGTTGTAGTTTAGATTATTGCCTTTATTTACTAAAACAAATTTTAATTTCTATTACAAGGATTATTATCCTGCCTCGCAAGCTCATTTCCCAAGTTGTTTGCTAGGGAAGAGAACTATGCAGGGAACAGTCTCATTATGCAGTTAACAACAAAAACAAGCATACAATCTATTTTCATTAGGCCTCCTTTTTATTTCATTGCTTAAAATCAAATTACATGTTCTTAACTATAGCTGTTATCTGTGTCTTGAGACCACATTTTTATCTTCATCTTTTAATTACCATTATTTTTTCAAATGGATCTAACTTTTCCTATCTAAATTGAACACCTCCAGCTAATCTCAAACTAAAATTAGTTAATAAGATTAATTGCATTTCATGAAAATGTTCTCAAATGTATGCTCTTTTATTTCAAGCTGAATCCTTTTTTTTTTTTTCCATTATTAATGCTCAGTGAATTTTCTGCTTTGGTTTTATCACAGCTGTATGGCCTATTGCTTTATAAAGCTGACTCACTCTTACCACTTACACACGTTTTGGACTATTATATTTTTAAAATTGAGTTACCAAACATTAAAATTATTTATTATGTGGTAGTTTTAAGAAAACTTGAAGGTTTAGATCAGGTGCGACAGTTGATGATGGTCACTAGTAACTCCTGAAGGAAAAGATCTTGTCTTTGTGTATATGAGGGTCAGTTTGGAATCTAGTCACCTAGAAGCTTAGAGGAAGTCTTAATATTTATGCCAAACTCTGGAATCCCTTTTCTAATGTTAATCCCTTAACCTTATAGTTATTCCCATGAAAAAAGATTTGAGGTCTATTCCTAGCCATCCTTCTTCCTCAATATATATCAAGGCATCTCTAAGAAGGCAAATATTGACCACAGTGTGGTTCCCAAGAAAGACCCTACAGAGTCTAATTATGTTTTTATTATAACTCGGTGACTATGGCCTAGGAATAAACATTTACACAATAGCTACATTTAATTTTGTTAAAATGTCCATGTATTCTCATTTCTACATTTTCTGGAATTGTTTACAATTTACTACGAGGCAAAGCCCAAGCACTTTTGGAATTAGGTGATCTCATAGCCTTCATGAAAGGGCTTCTTAAGCATTCAGAAACACCAAACATTCCCACTCAACCAAGAATTACGTTGGCAGCTGTCCTCTTCCTCTAAGCAAAGTTCAAGAGACAGGAAGCCCTTGTAGTAGTCAATTCCTGGACAATTGTTTGCACATTTCCATTCAGTGACCCAAACAAGCCCCATCACGGCCATTTTGTGAGGTCTTGACTCCTTTCTGTGTTCTCTTCACCCCATAGAGCTCATGATGTGATTATCTGGCAAAGCAAGCTTGTCAAGAGATGTTTGTTTGGCTGCATTCCCACCAGTGAAGCTATCACACATTAATACTAAAGCAACATCTAAATGTCCAAGATAGAAATGTCACAGCATATGTGAGGCTATTCTGCATGATTAGACCATGCTCTCATATCAGAGATTGACTATTACATTCTTTTTTTTAATTTATTGCTTAAAGTATTACAAAGGGTATTATATATGTGTCCATTTTATCCCCCTGCCCTAGACAGTACCCTAGCCTCCCCTATCCCCCAGTGTCTTATGTCCATTGGTTATGCTTATATGCATGCATACATTCTTTGTCCAGACCAGACCTGTTGGGCCTGGTTATACCTGTTACAAACTATATGTGAGGGTGGTACTCAGATGTAGGAAATCTTCAGAGTTGGGCCCAAAAGTGAGCTTAAATTAGAAATACACATCCATTGATCAACTGCTCCTAAAGATTAGTTATTAGTGAAACCAGGAAAAAGGAATCTCTCGTTGATATCCAGATTCTTATCAGAATTGACTTACTATACTAACCTTTGTGAAAATTAGGAACATAAGATATATTCTCTTGAAATATCTTCAATACAATAAAAAGACTGACTTCTGAGCATATACTATATTATTAAAATATGTACTCCAGTTTTAGCTTTTTCTCTCTATAAAAGTGTCCCCTCCCCCAATTAAAAAAATACTTAGTGTGCTAGTTCTATTGTTATGTAGTTAACCCTTATGATGGAGAAGAAACCTGATAGCACTTTTGGTTTCAAATGGGCACCATGACAACAAGTGGTTTGAAATCATTAAGCTCTGATCAAATTCCAATGATCCTGAATGTATAAGAAGGCAGTAACTACGCATCCTTTTGGATCCTAAGAAGACAGTGTGTGCAGAACTATACCTGGAAAATGACAAAGTGTAGTACCTGCTTAGGGCAAAGTGTAGTATCTTCAAGGCATCTACGGGTAAAACCTGTCACATAAAGAGATAAACCCAGAAAATTCCTATGAAATCGTAAACAAAGATTTTTAAATATTAATTTCTACAGTCAAGAGGTGTGCATTAGACAGATGTAGGGAGAAGACACAGTGAAAGGACATCTGAGAAATGGAAGGCAGGGGAAATCTTCAACATGGCACTGAAACTTGAGGGTGATGCCCTCTTAACTCCAGAGAGAACCCTAACCCCCCACTCCCCAATCTGGCTAAGGAAACAGTTTTGTAAAAATAATTCAGTGACAGCAGGCATTTTGCTGATGGCATCTGCAGAGGGCATTCATATTTAGATAAAGTCACATCTCTTGAGCTGTATATATCGCATGACGTGTAAGATGCCATGGGAACTGAAAAACGATAGTTATAGAAACTCTGGGATAAAAATTGTATAGCTGGACCGAACATCTCTGAACTTTGATGACTTAAATTGAAATAACTAAAGCCGGAGGGTAAGCACTGTTTGTACTAAGAGATGATAGCCAATCATTGTGGACCAGATTGGGATGGATACCAACCAGTAAGAGACAGGGAAGGAGAGCAATAGACTCTACAACCCAGGCAGGGAGAAAGAATCCCTGAACAGGCATTTCCCTGCCCGTGCTGGCCGGAGCTTTAGCAGTGCCCTAACCAGATGGCATGGGCGACTCCAGAACAACACTGCCATGCTTACTCATTTTATATCCATTATGGTATTTAACTCTATGTTTTTGTTATCCATTGTTAATTAAGTTCAATTAATCCTTTAGTTTGCCCAAGGCTGTCTCACTTCAGGGTTTGCCCTTGCAGATATTATTAAGGGTGAGTTTATGTAGGATGTAAAGCATCCTTTTCATTTAATCAAAGATGTTTTTTACAGCAATTCTTACTTCCTTCTCCAAAGTCATGTACTCTGTGATGGAAAATTTTCATCAGCAAAGAAATATAGTTAAATTATTTTTTGGTCTTAAAACAAAAGAAATAAAACCTTCCAGTGACCCCAACTTTGGACACCACCTCCAGTTCCACTTCTTTATTCCCATCTACAGCAAAACTCTTTAAAAGTGTCTACATTCACTGCTTCCAACTTTTTTCTCCCTATTCTAGGGGTGGGCAACCCCTGGCACGCGTGCCAAATATGGCACGCCAGTGACTTTCGCTGGCACGTGAAACCCTCTCTTATAATCTTCCATTTACAATTTTTTTCTAAATATCAACTTTTTTATTTTTCAGATAAATTCAGTGTAGGTGCATCTTAGATAAATAAATAATTTTACATAACAAGTTATCTTAAAGACCAGAAACATGGATTGACGAGAGAGGGGAAGAGCAATTTCTATGCCTCTGCCTTAACTCTCCCAGCCTTCCTAGATCCGACCAGTGTTTTGGTTTCATCCATATATGCTTGTGAATCTTTGTTCTCAGTGATGAATTTTGTTAAGTCTCGTAATAGGAGTAGCCTGACGGATGAAAGCAGTAGCTTGTGCATATCTCTGAAGGTCACGAAATATAAACCTGATATAAAATCTCTGTCATCAGTGATGCAGCAGCAAAAGTCCCACTGATAATATCAAACGGAGTCATAAAGTTTTCTGTCGGACTATCAGTGTACATGTATACATTAAAAAATAAATGTATTTTTCATCATCATGTACTGTGTTTTTGTCGCTCGAATGAATTTTATTTTTTCTTCAAGGTTCTTCACATACATACACCTTAAGAGATATCAAGTAGGCGTAACATGTTCTCAAAAAATTAGGGTTGGCATGCAGAAGAATTTTGAGTCAGAGATTTTGCTGGTTTTGGCACGCACTCATAAAAAGGTTGCCCACCCCTGCCCTATTCTCTCTCTTCTTTATTTTATGGAAGTTAAATTTACATAACATAAAATTAACCATTTTAAAGTGAACAATTAAATAGCATTTGGTACATTCACAGTGTTGTGCAACCGCCACCTCTACTCTGCTTCCAAACTCTTTCATCACTAAACAAAAAACAAACAGACAAAAACATACCCTTTAAGGAGTTCCTCTTTATTGCCCCCTCCCCCTAGTCCCTGCCAACCACTAATTGGCTTTCTGTCTCAATGGGTTCACCTTTTCTGAATATTCATATAAATGGAATCATACAGTATGAGGCCTATTACATCTGGCTTCTTTTGTTTAGCATTATATTTTTAAGATTCATTCACATTGTAAAATGTATTAATATTTTATTCCTTTTTATGGCCAAATAATATTCCATTGTACAGATATATCACTTGGTCACAGGGAATCACCAGGACAGGGTGAACAGCTGTCCAACCATGATGCCAGTCTGAGCCCTGTGACAGAGAAAGGGACAGAGTTGGGAAATATAACATACACGACAGTGCATTTCTAAGAAAGTTCCAGCTGGGCTAATGATGGAGAACAAAAGCTGCATGCCTGAGAAATCCTGCATCTCACAGGAATGGCCTGCACTGGAACCCAGAGTATGCTATTGCCAAGTGGGATGTGGGAAGGAGAAGGCAGCCATGCAGGTGTGGATCCAGAAGTCCTCAGTCAACCACACCCCCTTAGCAGATCAGAGCCTCACATTGCCCAGAGGCCATATCTGTGTTTCCTGGAAATTATATCTAAATTGTATCTAAATGGAAATTATATCTAAAGACTTAATAGATTGAATTTAAGATTTTGGTCTAGAATGGGTCATTGGAAATGTTGTGGAGCTGATATTCCATTAGTTTTGAAGGCTCATGAGATCTGATATACCTGCAATTAGTGATGTCATACCGACTCTTGGGTCCAGGCAGTAACAGTTTCATCACTGAAGTAACTGTCATCCTTGATCACAATCTTTCTCACCAGTGACCTCCCTCCCTCACCATCTCAGCCACCCATGACAACCATCTTAATATGAAATTTGTCATTTATGAATCTGCCATCTTCAAAACACTTACTCAAATGATCATTCCCAGCATCATGTATCCATTTATCAAGCACATTTCACAAGCATTCTGCCTGGTTTGCTCCAGTGTCAATAATGTAACTGTTTTCAATTTCATCCAGAACTAAGTTGGGTGGGAAAAGGTGCATATTTCTTTAGCATTTACCATCTTTCAGGTTCCAGCTTTGACATTGCAAATCTTATTTAATTTTTACAAAAGCCTCTGAGGCAGGTGTGATTATCCCTCCTATACAGATAGTAAGTGTCAGAACTGGATATGAAACTGTGTCTACTGACCCTGGAGCCCATGCCCAGCTAATAGAGATAGCCTGGCAAGGCGAACAGGGGAATTTATACTAAATACTATAAGTAAAAAAGGAACCGATGGGGATTTTTAAATAGGGAACTAATGTAATTAAAGTCGTATATTTTTAGAGTTAGTCTGATGGTATAATGCAGGTGGAATGAAAGAAGGGGAGAACAGAAGTTAGATAACTGAGAAGGCAAACATAATTATCTGGAGGCTCATATGGGAGCAGGTGTAGCAGAGAACAAAAGGAAAGGAGCAGGATTTGGGAGGGGAAATTGATGTGAAGTTTTTGCCTGACATACCAAGGCTGTTGAAAGAGCTAACGATCCAACAATGATCCCAGATTTTGAGGCTGAGTGACTGGAAGAACTGGGTTGACCTAGAAAGGACGGTGGAGGGGATGGCTGGCATGAAACGCACGGGTTGTTAGAGGAGTCACGAACGCGGAAGAGTGCTTCGGAAGAGGCTGTAGGAGGAGAAGGCAGAGGGCCAGTGGCCACACTTGGGGAGCCTCCTCGTTCAGAGGGCAGAGAGAGGAAGAGCTGAGATGCCAAAGCAGCACAAAGAGCCAGCAGGGAAGAGGCAGTCAGTGAAGGACCCAGAAGCTAAGTGTGGGGCTGAAGATTTTAGGATTTGAAATGGAGGATGGTATGGAAAATATTCAATTTATTATTTTTGGCTGAATAATATCATTAATAACTAGAGGCCCGATGCACGAAATTCATGCAAGAGCAGGCCTTCCTTCCTCGGCTGCAGGCACAGGCTTCCCTCTGGCACCCGGGACCTGGGCTTCCCTCGCAGCCCCGGCATATTATACTTTTATTATTATATATAGGGCTTTTTAAATGGATTTTTTTTGCAATTGAGCTAGGGGTGTGACATATCACACAAAAAGAAAGTCTCCATGTAGTTCCGCAATTAAGATAAAAAGACCAGTAATTATAGAACAGCCAAATAGGTCTTCAGAAAAAAGGGAAGTCCTGCTCCAAAGAAAGGTGTTTGGAGTCCAGCCACACATTTCCTCATCATTCCTGAACGTATGGATACTTTTAGAACATCCTGTCCTCAGCCAGCAACCTTGACTCCCACCCGCTTGTCTGAAATTACAGCTCTGGTGATAGCTGCCTCTGAAATACTGGCTTTACTCCAGGACTGTGGCAAGTAAATATCACTTGGTTTCTTCTCTTTGAAAATCATAAGATTTTATTTCTTTTAAGGTCTTAAAACTCACACCATCCTTGTTGGTGTTCCAGTTGTCTCCACCAATGCTGTACTTTACAAATGTTTAGGCAAGAGCTCACCGGAGTTAAAAATCAGCTATATCGATGTGCCAAGCGCATTAAACATAATAAATAAGAAAAATGAAAACGTCACAGAACTGGAAATTGCTCATTGAGCAAGTTAATTGCACAGAGCATGGTCAGCCAAAAAGAGTCTGTGCTGCAAGAGCAGGCACTCTCTGATATCGTGACTTATAATAAGAATATATGTTTGGTCTTTGTCCCCATTTCTGGCAGGATTCCTAAACCTTGGAATTTCCTAAGTGATGAGAGCAATAAAAGTGTCTTAATATTCATAACAAGCGCCTTTAACCACACTTGAGTCTGTCAATGAGGTGACTTTTGGAAGCCCTGTAAGGATGTGGGCTGGTTGCCAGGGGAACTAATGTGATTGGTGGGTTGGAACTTTAGTCCCAGCACCTGACCTTAGGGGAGGGAAGCAAGTGGAGCTGGAGGTTGCAGCCAATGACCAATAATTTAACGAAGCGTGCCTATGTAATGAAGCCTCTATACAAATCCAAAAGGATGGGTTTCAGAGAGCTTCGGGTTGGTGACCACATGGAGACCCAGCAAGAGTGATGGCTGCGAGAGGGCATCGTAGCTCCACCCCCTTTCCCCATGCCTGGTGTTATACATCTCTTCCATCTGAGTTGCATCCTTTTTTAATAAACTGGTGATTGAGTAGGTAATATGTCTCTCTGAATTTTGTAAGCCACTCTAACAAATTAAGGAGGGTGTGGTTGGAACCCCTGATTTATAGCCAGTTGGTTAGGAGCACAGGTGACAACCTAGGTTTCCAATTGGTTTCTGAAGGTGGGAGGAGGATTTGGTCGTCTTGTAGGACTGAGCTTTTAACCTGAGGGATCTGACTCTGTCTCCGGGTAGATAGTGTCAGAATTGAATTGAATTGCAGAACACCCACTTGGTATCTGAGAATTGCTTGGCAGTATGGGACCAACCCCCTAACACACACATTGGAACTATGTGCAGAACTCCTACTCAGAGTCCAAGTCTCAAAGGCCACACCAGTCAACAATACTACCACTATTTCTTGCACTGTGTTCTAATGCAAGGTACACAGTTTTGGGTTTTACTCTTGCTCTACTTTTAGAGACAATTATTTTCCAACACATGATAAATTGGAAGTAGTTGCTTGTGTGTGTGTGTGGCTTTGGGTGACTGTGACAGGGCGGAGAAGGCCGTTAGAGACAGAGGCAGGAAGAAGACGGGTAGGCAGGGGGAATCAGAGCACAGTGCGATAGTGCAAGGAAGATGAGGAACCCAAAACAGAAACAAGAACTAGAATGAGTGAGGTAGCCAGAGTCCTTTATTGTCAGACAAGCAAGGGGGGTTACCAAACAGGACCTCTGCTGCCCTGGGAGGTATTATTGCAGAGGGCAAGACTAAAGTTCATCCAGAACCCTCCACTTTAAAGAGTCACTTAAATTATATGCCATATTTTTCCTGACAAAATATACTGTATTTAAGAAAGCTACCCATCCAAAATCGTTAGCATTTTTCAAAAATATTTTGAGGCATAATTAAGTAGAATTTGGTGGCTACATTTTTAATTAGCTTATTGTACCACCACTAATATTGTATAAATGAAGTTTTATAATCATACAATCCCCCCTGCTGTTTATAATGATGTCACACTGGGTAATTTGAAATAGATGAAAATTGAATTTTTTGAACCTTGCCATGAAAATTTCTTTTTAAATTAAATATGGCATACATGTATTAATAAACAGATTATGCTTCCTCGGTCAATTTCTCTGCACATGGAATCAAAATTCTCATTGATTTAAATATTGGTTTTGTATTCTTAAAAATGTTTTTAAATGTTTCATAAATAATAAAATAAATAGAATAATTCAGTACTTCAGAATTGGCAGTCAGGTGGCACGGAACAACAGAAAGGACTTTGGGGACTCTGGATCAAGTTCAGAGCTAGTCAAAGGCTGTTATGTGGCTTTGAAGAAGCCACTCTGCCCCTCAGAACCCTGGCTTTACTCATTTATGAATGACTCATCTAGATGGATGCTTTGTTCATTCAAGAAGCTTTTTGAGAGATACTAGGTCTCCACCACGAAAAGCGAAGATAAGGTCTCTAGCTTAATAGGTATTAAAAGAGCCTTGGAACGGTTTAGAACTATTGGCCAAAAATGAGTTCAAGACAAATGATCTGAAGATTTTAGTTGCAAAACTCTCTAAGGATTACAAAATTTGCTCACTGCTTAATGTCTACAGAAGAATCCCATTTCCTTTCTCCTACATGGAAAGTGCTAAGCTTGATTTAGCCTGGGGTCCGTGCTGCCTCAGCACCACCTACTGGCTCCCAGGGGAACGGCCCGTCCACCCCAGCCCAGCCTGGCAGCTTCACCTCACTGGAGGAGCCTCTTCATCAGAGGACCTGGTGGAAATGGTGCTGGAAGGTAGGGACATTGTGTTGTGGAAAGCTGGGAGGAACATGAAGGGTTAATACCGTGTTCCAGCCTGACAGGACCTCACACATACAAAACAATATGATTGCTCTACGTATTACAAGAATAATCATTACTTTCTTGTGCATATAATGTAACAATAAGATCACATAACCTAGATGTGACACCCCAGTCCAGGCCTGTGACTCCCCATCCTATACATGTTTCCTCTAAGGAGATGCCTGCTAGAGGGTGGCTGAGCCAGGCACCAGCTCTCACTCCCCTGTGTACCCGCCTTGGCAGAAAGCCAGTGTTGGCAGATGCCCAATGAGTACATAATTACCAGATAAACGAGGGCCCCTCCTTTCTGATTCCTAAGGCCTTTCCTAGCACTTTCCCAGGCTATATATTCACTTCGTGGTTTCCTACCAGAATTGTATCTGGTTTGGCTTGGAAGAGAAAATGAAAGATGTATTCCTGTACAAAGACATAAACTAAATAGTATTGTGCTGCCTGGGCTCCTCCATGAAACAGCCTGAGACAAAGGCTTACGTGTGGGTGGTTCGTGGGAGTGGGGTGTGGTATGGGGCACATGAAGCAGGGATGGAGGGAAAGCTACACACAAACATGCCCCCCAAGGGCTTCTACAACTGCCACTGATGCTCTGTCCAGCCCGATCTGCTAAAAGCATTATGAAATGCGGCTCAGAACCGCCTTCTGTAGGGAATTGAGGTTAGACACCATCTTACATCTCCCTCCATCTGTACTGTGCAGGTACAGACACAGTGTGGGCCCCTACCTCCATCCTGCACCGCAGCCTCTGGCAGGCCCCAGGGCAAGCAAGATGAGGTGTGCACGGGGGTGAGATTGCACCTGCAAGAAGCACTCGGGATTCTCAGAGAGGCGGTTCTGAAGGATCTTGAAATGTATGCAAGAAGTGCCCAGTTCAAGTGTGATGCTGTTTTAGCTCGGCAATAAGATATTTTGGACAAGTCATAGATGATTGATAACCACCACCTAAGTTATTAAAACATTACTGAGTGATTGAAGAGGTGAAAAAATGTAGAAGCTTTGCTGGGCTTGGAAATAAGGGTGAGCCACATTTCAATCTGCATAGTAAAGATGATCTCTAGTCACTTCTCATGATTGGTGTTCTACCAGATTCTGACTTTACTAGTCTTGCTGAGAATAATAGTATTATATTTATATTTACAATCCATTCTGGAAACAAAGGGTATGCATGAATGTTTCCTAAAAAACAGAGATTTATCACTTATTTGGCTAATTGTGTCTAAAGATCTGAAGAGCATTTTACCACAAAGAGGGATTAATTGAATAATTAATAGCCTTCTCCCTTTTGCACGAATAGTTAAGAAATCCAAAGGAAGTATAGGCTGAATTCCATGACAATGAAAGAATTCTAAGCCAAACCCATAGCATATCAAAAGCAATATTCAATACAACCAAATTGCAGGTCATGCAAACTACGTGAGCATTCTTTTAGAAGTTGTGATAATGTTTTAACCCTGTGCAAAAATCACTGGGTTTTTCAACACTGCCATCGAAGGACACATTTTGTGGTCTATTCATTTCTTGTCCTGGTGGACAAGGTGTGTTATTCCAGGAGCAAATCAATCACCTAATTGTTAGTGTGGCATGTGGTGAGGAGGGAAATGAAAACTTATTGGCCTATTTATCATACTCATTTTTGGAGATTATCACACTGGTTTTAAATGCAAATAAGACATTATAGATGCAAAATACACTGAGAGTTTTCTATAATGAGCATCACTCTCTATAGAAGTTCTGTGTAATTTAGTATCTAAAAGTCTCTTCTACAGGAAATCATTACTTTACATTATGTTGGCAGTGAAACAGCACCAGAATGTTACCAGCAATTGGACCTCGGTTTAGCAACCTTGGTACTTGAGTTCTGGCTAAGAAAGAATTCAAGAGGCAAGACTCAAATACAAGCAAAATGTTCTTTAAAAAGTCACAGAGGTAGAAAAAGTGAACCGTAGGGAAAAAATGGACCTAGGAAACAAGTTACAGACAGAAAAGAAGGGCTCTTGGAGCTTAGGAGAAGGAGAGAGGCAAGGAAAACACCTGTGGGGGAGAAGGTGAGGAAAGGTGCAGGGGTCTCCATAGAGAGAGAGTTACCCTGGGTCCTCCATCTTGAGATATTTATTTAGAGGTCTTGGGGGGGTTGCCAATGGATATTCATTAGCTTTACAGGTGTGTCCTTTCATGGTGGTGGTTTCTCCTGATTGGTTGGCACCAGGGCAGGGGTCATTAGTCAATGCAGCTGGTCCTGAGGTCAGCCATAATGTTGCTTGTCTGGTTTTGCTTCTTCTCTGAGCCTGGAGCTGAAACACAGCTGAGGCCTAGATGTATTTGATGTGGGGTCAGACCTCATTGCTACTGGGGCCTTCATGTTTAAGGGCTAGTCTCTGGTTCCTTTGTTCATCCCCCACTTCTAAGGGGGTCTAATCCACATGACTAGCAACATGCCAGGGGAAGAAAGAAAAGGGGAAAGTCCAAACCGCATAACCAGCAATCTGAAAGGTCAGGGGGTCTAAACCGAGTGACCAGTGATATGCTAGGGGAGGTAATGTTACCCTGAGGGTGAGGCCATTGTTTGCCAAGTTGTGCCCAGTGCTAGGTATTTGGGGCCTTCTGCCTGGTGATCGTCTGTACCTGGCCCATTGTCCTTGATTTGCCCATGTCCATCTAATTGCCTACCATAGATACAGGGGGGTCCTGCATAGCCATTCAACTGCACCTTGGGACTTCAACATCTGCTATTAGCACTCTATGAGTTTTCATATAAAGCACCAAGGTTGTCTCTCTCTCCTCAGGCAGTTTTCCTATAATGACTGTTACTGCCTGTGGGCAACAAGAGTTCCTGGTACACTGAATTACAAGTCCAATGCTTTGGCTAAAATTTGAATTAAAATTATGGTTTCCCTACAAATCACCTATAAAGCTATAACTGACATTTTATAGGTCCTTTTAATGTCTCTTAAATCAAGATGCATCTTAGATTTGACATGAAAATTTCATGTCATTGTCTGGCAAGCTTTGCAGTTAATTCTATTATAAAATCAAGAAAATGCTATACTAGAGTAGAGCAACAGAACAAAGATTCTTGCATTCTGGAAAGCTGTAGAGAGGGAGTTTTTAAATGACATTTACAGTAGTGCTTCTCAATGTTTTTTCCCCTCCAACACACCTGTAGGATGTAACTAAGACTATAGATGCGGTGGAAATTTTAAGTCTCCTAGATTGGGTATTTGCTTTTCTCCTCCCTCTCTCCCACACTTGTTGAACAAATACACTGTGCTATACCTGGGGCCTTAAAATATTACAGTCTGTCCCAATTGCAGCTGATGAACTTTAACGCCAGTCTTGGTCTAGGCTCAATAAATATTGTGTGAACAAATAACCATTTGAATAGTTATACATTGCATAACTATTCTAATGGGGAAAAATGAATAAACGAATGAATGAACCAAATAATTATAGGTTGTGACAAATGTTGAGTGATGAGAAAGTAAGTAATTAGGGAAGTCCTTGGGGGGAGGGGAATCTTCTGCGAAAGGTAACAAGTAGAGACCCAAGTGTTATTGGTGGAAGTGGGGTATCCCCTTTCCCACTGGGTGCTGGGGGTGGGGTCCTTATCATATCTCGAGAAAAGAATTTTCTGAGACTCATACAGGAGGATGAGTGGTTCTTATTTATGTGAAATTACATTCCTGGGTTTCCAAAGTTCTGTTTTCCTTATTCCAGTCCTAGAAGATATGCGGCTGGAGGATTCAGTAGAGCTAAGAGCAAAGCCAGCGTCCAGAGTTTCCAGTTAGATGTTAGAATTGGGTCTGGTACAGCATCAGGCTAGTTGCAGTCCACTAGTCCATTGTGTGTAGGGTCCACATGGCTGTAGACTATGTGAGTGAATGCAGGGGAGCCAAGAGACTGCACCCCCTGCAACAAGAGAGTCAAGAGCTGAGAGAGGAATTCCTTTGTTTAGGGGATTAAATGTCTCAAATTTTGTGCCCTTGTAGTGGCCACACCTACTCTGGCCAACGACCTGTTCCCAGGTATGAATGACAGGCAAGTACCTTCCCTATGCACCCAGACTTTACTGGGCATGCATCTGTTCTCCCCGTGTCCAGTCCCTTCCCCCAGAGATCTTTGGGGGAATAGACCGGTGGCTCCCTGGAGGTGTTAAACTGCAGCTTCCTGGTAAACTTGCCTATAATATTTGGCCTTCCCTTTGCTTCTTTCTTGTTATTAACAACTAGGTTAATTACAACGGTATCACAAAGATGAGAATGCCACAGAGTACAACAACATGTGTTCCAGGGAGAAACTGCTGGGGTGTTGTTCAGGAAGAAGGCGAACAGTGAGGTTCATTTCAGATGGTTGGTCAGAGGAGAAGGGTAAGAGATGAGGCCTGGAGGAAGGTTAGAACCAGCTCATCTTAGCCCTGGAGGCCATGGTCCAGAGGTTGGATTTTATTTCTAAAGCAATAGAAAATCACTGAAGGACTTTTAAGTCACTCCATGAGCTACATGATCTGAAATGTTTTGATGTTCCTTCCAGGGAAATATGCACATTGCCACTTGAAAAATCTCTGGTCTAAGCCAATGCTTGGTACCCAGCTCACTAATCCTTAAGTATTATGATTCCACTTCTTTTCTCCTTTATGACTTCAAAAAGAGAAATCCTTAGCAACGTCTATCAGGCCTTAGCAACAACCCCTACATTTCTTCATAGCTCCAGGCCCTGTGTTTAATGTAACATCAAAACCCCCATCTCCCTATGCTTGAGGAGAGGGTTGACTTCTCTTCTAAAAGATCACAATCTCCCCTCTCTCTCTCTTCTTTGCCCACAGCCCTCTCTCCATTCTCTTTTAAATGACTACTGAGCTAATCTGGAAAAACAGCTTGGATTTGCATTGTTAACTTCTTGGCTCTCTGCTCATTCTAGACCCCTATTCTCAAATGTGAAGCAAATTACAACCACTAAAGCAGTCTCTATGCTAAAAGCAATTCCATCTCTTCTCTTTCCCCAGACAGAATTTGCATTCCTGCCTTACTTTATCCCTCACCTTTTGAGAGAACTCACTTACAGCCACCTACTGAAGACTGGACTGTCACGACCTCCCTTCGCATCTCCATAGCAACGGCTATACTGCACCTGCAATTTTTGAAATTGCCCTGGCTTAAACTTCCCCCAAAGAGTTTTCTGAGAAAGCCTGGATCTCATCTCATGAAAACAAATAAATAATCTTTTTAGCAGAGCTTTCTAAATGTAGGTTTTTATATCATTCTCCTAATAGAATTAGGGTCAGTCCAATAGTAATTAATTTTAGCCTATTATAGTAAGTAAGCTGAAAGCCAATTGCCAATAAATAATGACAAAATTGTCATTCCTTCTGAAAACACAGGCTCTTTTCCTGGGTGGTATCCTGGAGATGATATGAAATTTTTCTTCTCCGCCAGTGAGGAAAGACCTTCTCCATTATAAATAATGGAGAAATAGTATGTGTGAAGTTTATGGTCATTCGTGTTGTAACAAATCTTAGAAACCTGGGAGCCAATGCAATGCTAGAAGTCAAATTTCTAATGGCAGCAATGTTACTGCATGGAGCTTTGTCAGTCACACTGAAATATCTCCACTTTGGTTTTCATATGAAATTAGTTCCATTCCTTGAAGTCCTGGGGGTGGGGTGGGGGTGGGGTAACTTCCTAAATGCCCACCTTTCAACCATTCACTGGTTGATTAATTTTAGGTTATGTGCTCATTTCTGGAAAAGGACTCTGTTTAGTTCTGGAAGAATTACATGGCCTGAGAGCAAGAATAACTCAAAGGAAAATTGAATTTATCAGAAGAAGGACGGTTTAAAGCTAAGTTAAACAAGCAAGAGACATATACTACAGTACAACAGCTGAAGACCAATTTAGATAATTACTGCTATTTTTATTGAGTGCCTACTAATGCCAGGCATTGTCTAGGTATGATATTTTAAACAAAAACTTAATAACAGATCATTTGGGGCTGAATCTTTTACTTTTCTGAGTACACAGATTATTAGACCCTTTCTCCATGTATGCAATGATCCTTTCAAGGCCTTGAATAATGATGACAGGAAAAGGGCCTGGAATGCCTCCTTCTAAGATATGTGTGCATCTTGTTACCCACTCAGGGAAAGCTTTTTTTCCCCCTCCAGTCAAATAATTCTTACAAGTTATACAAAATATGAAATCACTCCCAGGTAATACTCAGCCAGGATTTTAACTCATCTTTAAACTGCTGTTTCTGTGCTGATTTGGAAGATGATTCTGAACAGAGAATTGTCCAAGAATCATGGTATCTACACTTGCTTTACAGTTGAATTCCTTTATGATGGGACCCTTAAATATGACTACTTATAAACTAGTTATAAAATAGCAAAAACCACCATCTCCGTCTCCTGGGAGTGGTGTGAGAATTGTGTGAGATAATCCAAGGAGCACATTCCTGGCATGGGATCAATCTTCAACATGTACTGGCTTTTGTAAGTATTATTGGAGACAGCACAGCACCAATCCTTCTGCCCAGAACAACTACACATTCTGCGTAAAATACACAGGTTAATGTCTTAAATTGTATTGATGAGCCACCATGAGGGAAAGAATTCTGGGCTAAACACTGAATGAAAGTGGGACCCAGAGAGGTAAGCAGAACAGGGAATTAGGCTTGTGTTGAGGGCACATGTGCTTCGTTTTTCTTTGCTTTGTTTTTGTTTTTGTGGAGGCTTATGGATACAGAAGTCAAAACCAGGCCCTATCCTGGGGGATAGATGGAGGATATAAGAATAAACCCCCTGCTCCCATGTGGTATAACAGATGACAAAGGGATTTCTCTTGGTTCTCACTGAGGCCTGGAGGTCAGCTAAGGAAAAGACTATAGTCCTTACAGGATGATTCTCAAAATGGAACCACAGGTACAGTGGGGGCTCAGGAGGTCAGAGATCAGCCTATGCAGCAGCCATGTAGGGGATAGAGTTTTGCAAAAGGACAGAACTAAGCACAGAACAAATAAGTCTGCTGCAGATCCCTCTATAAGACCAACCCCAAAGGAGAAGGCACTTCCTACCACCACACAGCACTGAGAGTTCAGGATTAGGGACTGGAATGACTTCAATTTGAAATGAAAACAGTGCATTTTTTGCATACCCAACCTTATTACCGTAAAGTTTATATCTATTGTACTAAAAATTATTGAGCACTTACATTGTGCCAAGAAATTGGGCTAGCTCATTATATATTATCTCATTTAGTCCCCACTAGACCTATATAAAGCATACACTCTTATTATCCCAATTTTATAGATGAGGACATTGAAGCCTAGAGATTTAAAAATTTGAGCACGGTTACACATCTGGGAAGTACCCCATGTGGAGTTTAAACCTACACAGCTTCATGTTCTTAACCACTATAATTGTGTTTTCTCTTGCAGGCTTTTCAGAGAATCTGTATTAAAATAAATAAACAACCCTCCCCCCCACCCCCCGCTTAAATCTGGCACCCTATAGGGGTAACTCTTCAATGTGAAGATGAGTCAGAAATATAGCTTTCTTTTCCTCCCCAGCACCCAGTAAGAAATTTGCCTATCTCAAGTCTTGGTAGTTACCAGGAAGAAAAAACTCTTTCCACCCCACCCCCATATTTTATAGCCACAAATTGGACCTCCCACATTTCCAGTCTGAATTCATACTATTGGGTTGGATCAAGGAATCTCAAACTGGCAACTTAAATTCAAGTGACTCAGAATTGGAAAGGAATTGTCAGGACAACCAGCAGATAAATATAAATCTTCCAGAGGAGTTCATCTTCAACTCAGTCTCCAAAGAACTTTGACACATAAAGATCTGAAAAACATGAGCTCTAGCTATCATCTATCATCTATCACCTATCATCTATCTAATTAAAAACAAAGAGGAAGAATCATAGGAATAAACACAATCACATCCGCAAAGATTTTGAAATATTATAATTAATAGATATAGAGTATTAAATGTGTTCAATATGGTAAAATATTAAACAAGGGTTTAAAATGTGCAAGGTGTACATCAATCTTTCTATATCTATCTGTATATAACTAAAAAAACACATAAGTCTTTGCTGATACTTCAGATTCCAATCCAACACCGCAGGTTCATTCTGATTTTCTCCCCACTTCCCTTATTTGAAAACTGGCTCTCATAATCCACATTCTATTTACTTATTTTCTCAATTATAGTACACCCCTAAATTAGCTTTAGAATCTCTAATTCATATCCCAGTAAAAAACGAGCTTACTATCTTGAATATAAGATTTGTGTACAATTCTTTAGCAAAGCTAAACTTACACCATCATGATACTTTCCCAAAGTGATTTAGTTCTCCTTTTCCTCCATCTCTCAGTGTGGTTCCTAGTCATTTGTATTGCTGTTAGGCTCAGTTGTCAGTTTATATTCATTTGAGTTCTCCCACAGCCTGATAGATTTTAATTCCTTATTTATTTTGGAGCTATGTGAAACATTACCATGAACAAATTTTGTTAAAACCACAAACAAGGCAAAATTGACATTTATCACCATTTAATTCAACATTGTACTAGAGGTTTTAGCTGATATAACAAGACCAGAAAAAGAGAGTATATAAGGATTATTTAAAAAAAGAAAAAATGCCCATTGCTTTTAAATGATATTATTGTCTACATAGAGAACTTAAAATAATCTATGGATATATTTTTACAATTAGTAAAACTTTAATAGGATTATTGGCAAAAATATAAGAAACAATGATATGTCTAGACAAATGTTAACTAGATTTTTTATGATGATTATTTTTCAATATATACAAATATTGAATCATTCTGTTGTATACCTAAAAGTAATATAATGTTACATGTCAATTAAAGCTTAATTTTAGAAAACAATGGTTTGTCTGTACTTTGGTGACAAATATAAAATATAATCAAAATACCATTTCAAAACTATTAAAATGTAAACTATCTAGAAATAAACCTAACAAAAGATGTGAAAGAATTTTATGAAAATTGTATAAAACTTTATTGAGAGATGTAAAAGCAGACCAGAATAAATGAGCTATATTCCATGTCCATAAATTGGTACACCTAGTAACATACACATATCAGTTCTCTCTACTATAACCTCCAGATTCAATGTACTCCAGTCAAATGCCAATGGGTTTGGGGTTGTTGTTGTTGTTGTTGGGCAGGGAAGGAGTTCTTTGATGGAACTTGATGTTCTAAAGTAGAGAATAAACACTTACAAAACACTCCCAAGAGAGAAGAATAAAATGGGGAATTTGTCCTCAAATATCAGCCTGTACTTTAAATCTAAAACAATTAAGACAGTGGTGTTTGCACAGGAAAAAATCACCAAATGAAACAAAATATCAAGCCCAGGAACATACCCACGTGTGTCTAAAAACGTGAGTTACAGCAGAGCTGGCTTTGCAAATCAATCTGACAAGAATGGATTTTTTAATAAACGAAGCAACGTCAAGTGATTATCCACATGGAAACAATGAAAACTGAATGTTATTTTTCATCGGACAAAAACAACTCTAAGGTAGATTAAAAACTTAAATGTGAAAGGCAAAACCATAAATTCATGGAAGACAAAAAGGAGTCTCCTTTTGTAACCTGAGGGGAAGGAGTTTTAAAAATAGACAAAATATGATACATTTTAAAGGAAAATATTGATGCATTTGACTACATTAAAATTAAGAACTTCTATTTATCACAAGACATCAAAGAAAGGGAAGAGATAAACCAGAGGAGAAGAGAACCAAAGGGAAAAGATAGTTGCAATACATATAACCAACAAGGCGTTAGTATGGTGGTCATAGAAAGAACTCCTATTATCCTGCCACCAAAAGACAAATAACCATCTAGTAAAATGAACGTGAGTCAGCTGTTCACAGAAGAGGGAAATCTGATCAATTACATTATCAGTCAGGGAAACAAAAATGGAAACAATAGGTGCTATTTCACAGCCACCTGATTGCCACAAATTTTAAAATCCAATAAAGTCCAAGCCTTGGGCAGGACGTGGGGCAACTAGACCGCTTATGCTCTGCTTGTAAGAGTATGATTTGGCACAACCGATCTAGGAAACAGTTTATCCACTAGTCCAGTCCTCGGCATATGCCCTTGTTAACTTTTGCACATATATTCACAGTAATCTAAATGATAGACAATGATAGAATGGTGGTCTAATCATCCAAGGGGTTATCATAAAGCGGTCAAAATGAATGAGTTACAGCGATAGGCACACACACACCACACATGGATTTGATCTTATTTACATAAAGTGCTGTAACATTTAAAATTATATAACAGATTTGTTTAGGGATGATAAGCATGAAAAAACTATAAAGAAAGGTAATACAATTATAAACACAAAATTCATTTGAGTGGTTACCTTTGAAGGAGGAGGATAGGAGATGAGACTACAGGAGCTTCTAAATCAAAGATAAGATTCTATTTCTTAAACTGGGTGTTAGATGCATAGATGTTTGTTGTACTATTATTCTGTATACCTCACACATATTACAGAGTAATTTATATCTATTGAGATTTAATAAAATATTGAAATAGGTTTTTTTTAAAATCAAATTGCAGAATATTATATGTAGTATGACATCCTTTAAGTGAACATATTCACACAGACCAAACTCCGTATGTTGTTGCATAGCAAATGGTCTGGAAGATTGTCCACACACTGGCAACAGAGCCTCACTTCTAAGAAGAGAGGCTGCCCTTGTGGACAGGGGTCAAACCAAATTTGCATATAGTTTTTTTTGTTTTGTTTTCTACAATGAAAAAATATTTTTATACTATATATAATTAAAATAAATTTTATACATTTGAAGAGAATTTAAAAGAAAAAAAGAAATAAAGGACGGAAGGGAGAAAAGGAAGAAGGAAGGAAGGAAGGAAAGAAGGAAGGAAGGAAGGGAAGAAAGGGAAGGGGAGAGGGAGGAAGACAAGCAAAAACAAAAAGCAGTCTGTGTGTGTTCACAAGACAGGGCTGGTGACGGAGAAGTTGAAGGTGAAGCTGCCCCACACTGGGCCGGCCTGGACAACTGGGGAGTTGCCTAGAGTCACAGCTCAGCTACTGAGACTCCCCAGGGAAGAGGTGTCAGCCACTCCCGGCGGTGGGGCAGGATTTGAATACTCAGAAGCTGGGTGAGTCAGCTGGTCCCAGGAAAGGAAAGAAACCTGTGTCTATGTTCTTAGTGGAGGCACCTTTTTTGCTTTCAAGGTGTTTCTTCAAGAAGTATGCTAATAAACTGCTATAGTAAAAAAAAAATGGTAACTTCACCTTCTATTATTAATTACTCATAATGTAAGTTTTTCCCAGAACACCAAGTCCTTAAAAAATGAATTCTATTTTTCTAAGAGGCAAGGTAAAAGTTTTATCTAATACTAGAGGCCCGATACATGAAATTCATGCAAGAGTAGGCCTTCCTTCCGCAGGCTGCCAGCACTGGCTTCCCTCGCAGCCCCGGCTTCATCCGGAAGGTCGTCCAGAAGGACGTCCAGTCTAATTAGCATATTACGCTTTTATTATTATAGATTTTCCTGTGACAGGCCTTCACTTCTTGTTGAACATTAGGTTCTGTCTCTTCGTAATTCTTCTTCTTGGCTGGTAAATGTTTTCCCAAAAGGCAGTAATCAAATTCACAAATGAAACAATTTTTAAAGGTACTTAAAAATGCAATGAAAGTACAGTTTCAGTTTCAAGACAGGAGAGACATTAATAAAGGCAGAAAGCAAATCTTTTATCCGTTCTCCAAACACTTCCATAAATAAAGAGAACAGCTTCAAAAGAGCAGAGAAAATGCACTGACCTTTTTCAAGTGTATTTGTAAATGCCGTATTATTTATGGCTTTCAGATTTGTAACCACAATTCTGTGCAGGTTTCTAACCTTGAAGATCATATACCCTAGGAGCCTGGTTCCATTTGGCTGACTTTAAGACAGTGATTGGGAGACCAGCAAAGAGTCATCTTGGTCTCATTCTTTGGAACAGTCACATCTGTTATGCAATTATGACAACTAATACATTACTGCATGGGTTCTGTTTTCAATTTTTCATAAGTCAAATTATGTGTGCTTTGTAAATTAAGCAATATATAGCAGTCATTTTAAGAATGAAAGGGGGGAGAGGAGGAACCAGAAAGGGAAGGAAAAGAAAAAAGAATGGAAAATGAGGAGGAAAGCAAACATTCTAACTAAATTTAAAACTGAAGCCTAGACTTTAAAATAGTAAATAAGCACTGCCAGTGTGATTCAGTGGTTGAACCAGGAGGTCATGGTTCCCAGTCAGGGGTATATGCTCAGGTTGTGGGCTTGATCCCCGGCAGGGGGTGTGCAGGGGGCAGCCGATCAATGATTCTCTTTCATTATTGATGTTTCTATCTCTTTCTCCCTCTCTTCTTCTCTTAAATCAATAAAAACATATTTAAAATAGTAAATGATTTTTGCTTCCTGATGAATTACTATTAAGCAACACACAGATACCTTTTTGCTTCCCACTGGTCTCCAACTTGAATTTCATAGTCGAGTAAAAATAGAATAATTATAGTGTTGTGAAAAATCATTATTCACTATTGCACCTTGCATGAACTCTTCTCTTGACTCACCCATCCATCACCCACCCATTCACTAAATATTTATTGAGTGCCTACTGTGTGCCAGGTACTGTGCAAGGCACTAGGTGTAGAGTGGAAAAGGTGCTGCTCTCATGGAGCAGCCCAATGTCTAGAATGTTTCTCTCCTTCCTCTTTTACCTTTTCACTATTCTCAGACCCATTTTCCCAAGACCTTATTATCAAATAACTTTCTTGACCTATGTTCCAACCTCCACTCCTATCTACTAGACAGTCCATATTACAACCCACATGATATCAGCCCAAAATGTTTCACAGCTGAGATACTGTTGCCTAGGAAGTTCTGCGGCACCACACAAATGAGGAATAGATGTTCAGCTCTAATCCCAAGGTAGAAGCAAGGCTTCCTCTAAGGAATTAAAGGCATTCCCCATGGCCACTGCAGGCAGGGAGCACAGCCAGTGGCACAGCGCACTGCACATCCCGCAGATGGAAGAGTGATGCGGGCCGAAAGTTCTCCACACGTGCTCTGGGCAGAGACAGAGCTGCAGCATGCAATAGGCAGCCATTTCTGGATTAAAAAGCAAGAACTGAAAACTATCTGTGGTCAAACCTGAGTTCCCTGAAGTAAGATGCAGACATCCCAGAGTCTGGACATCACAGAAGAGGATGCAAGCAGATGACTAGCCCCCAAGAAGGGCTCCCACCAGCTCTAGTGACAGTGGCCTAGAGACCAACACCAGCATTATCCTACATAACATTGTACACCAGGGTGTGTGGTTCTCATTACAGAGTATAGGTTTATTCATTCTAAGCAACCCCGTTACCATTTGCAGTAAGTCCCAAGTTTAAAGAACACTTCTGGCCCTAACCAGTTTGGCTCAGTGGATAGAGCGTCAGCCTGCGGACTCAAGGGTCCCAGGTTCGATTCCGGTCAAGGGCATGTACCTTGGTTGCGGGCACATCTCCAGTAGGGAGTGTGCAGGAGGCAGCTGATCGATGTTTCTAACTCTCTATCCCTCTTCCTTCCTCTCTGTAAAAAATCAATTAAATATATATATATTTTTTTTTAAAAAAGAACACTTCTGGGTGTTAAACACCTGAATTGGGTGGACCCTTTGACTATTAAGAGTGAAAGTTCTGATACCCAGAGTGAGGATATCAGGTGAGCGAGCGATCGCCCTCACGTAAGTTTGTCTAGGTTCCATATCTGAGGGTTGTGGTCACTTTTCAAGGGAGTTTCCCACATGGAGCTTTGTGTTATAGTTCCTTGTGTATTGAGCATATTTCCCTGCAAATGTGCCAAACCCCAAGTAGTCCAAACCCCAGGACTACTTCAACTTCCCATCTCCTGTAGAGCTCAGTACACTAATATGGTGGTGATGGTGGTGGTGGTGGTGAAAGCCAACATACATAGTGCTCGCTGTTTACCAGGAATTGTTCTAAGTGTTTACATTTATTAACTCATTCCGTCACCAGGACAGCCTTTTGAGGAGGGCACTATAACTATCCCCATTTTACAGATAAGGAAGCTAGAGCATGAAGAGGTTAAATACAGTATCCGGCTCCTGGTAAGTTTTTGGTAAGTAGTTGCTAGATTGAATTAACTTTTACCCTTTGAAAATAGGCTGTTATATGGGTATTTATCTGATTTTGACACATATAAAAATATATTTCTATATTAATTTTACTGGTTTCAGACTGACACATGATGATTTCAAAAGAATATGAAATAAAACTCTTGTGCTGCATATTTAACTATTTTGAATGTTTTAGCACCTTTAATAGCTTTGGTTCATCATAATTTAATGATGTAACTTCACTTTTGCTTTTCCATATTCTAAGCATATTCCGTCTTGTGTTCGATGGTAATCGTATTTTAACAAAAACCCTTAGTCTTTTTTTTTTTTCATAATCTCTTCTTTCTTTTCTTTTTTCCCAGGGGCTGAGATTAAGTCACTGTTCTTAAAACTGTCTGCTTCTGTCACTTCCCATTGTAACCCCATGTTATGAGGCCACACATCACCTTGAAGGTGAAAGCCATGTCGAATGCTGCAGCAAATTTGTGGAGGCCAAGTAGGTGGCTGCTGTAGGTTAATTCATCTTTGTGAGATAAATATGCAATGTGTGACACAGTGACATATGTGTCGGAGAAAATGTTAAGCTATGCAGGGTGTTGAGTATGTACACATGTGTGTGTTTATCGCTGCCATTATGTTTTTTTCTCAGGTGAATAAAATTCTTACAGGACAAGGCAACTGGCCAAATAACTTGAGCAAATTTTCATAAAGTTTTATGATTTCTTTGAGCTGCAGTCACAGAAAGCCACTAAGAAATGCATTTTTTCATTATCCCTTGCATAAAAAAAAGAAATAGCATATCAACAGCCTTTTTAGGCAGCTTGGTTAGGAGTCAGGAGTTCAAAATGTCCTTATTTCAAACTGGCCTGAGGGAAGTCTGGCTAAAATCAAGACTTGGGAGACAAGTAACAAGACACTAAACAAATTCTGAAGCTCACTGTTTATATTGTTTCCATTTTGGATCCCATATGTGTACTTTTTTCTAGACTGTCTAGAATCAAGTTGATGATTTTTTTGCCTTCAAGGATAATCTGTGAGCATGATGTTCGCTGGCACGGCCACCCCAGAGAGCAAGGGGCATGTTGAGACGAGCCAGGGCTGCACAGAGCCAGCCCGATGGACCTTATTAACCTAGCGGCCTTCAATGTGGCTGAAAGTGTTTATACCAGACCACTTCCTACAATCCCAGGTGTAGAAAAAAATAAATCAGAGTCCGTCTTTAGAAATTAAGATATAAAGTAAATGTCTTAAAATGAAAGTTTAAAACAATCTTTACTCTAATTTCATTTCTAGCATCCATAGATGGAGATGGAATGGTGGGGGTGTGGGAACTTTTATTGCTTCCAAATAAACAAAGATCATCTTTTGGTAGATATTATACATGGCCCATATAAATAGGTTTTTTTAAACCAGAAGATGTGATACGAAGTGGGGGGTAGAATTTACAAAACTGAAACTACATGGGAAAATTTAAGTAATGTGGTTCTTTGGTTTACATTCCTTAGTTTAGAGGCAGGCCCTGAGACAAGGATTTGAACACAGTTATTTGAGAAGTAAAGCCAGGAAACACTGGTGGGGGGATGGGTAATTGAAACAGGGAAGGGAAGGAAGGCCGTAAAGTTCTCAAGCACTAGGGGGCAGCCTAGAGCACGCCTTGGAGTTAACCCAGTTGAGGAGCAAGACAGTGAGGTATGTATCCACCAGCTGCTGATCATCATTGGTTGAGGGTCTTTTCCGGAGTTTATCTTCCCCCCACTCTGGCTCACCCTGTGAGAGAGCTAAGAGCCAAGTATGTCCCTGCACTTAGAAAGGAAAATCCCCTCTGGCATGGTCACAGGTATTTGTAGCAGGGGGGAATAGGTGAGGGCAGAAGCAAGGAGATCAGCTAAGAAACAGTATAATGACACTATGGGGAAAGATAAGGTGACATGGACTAGTGACGGCAGTGGAGGGCCGGGGAAGAGAGTGAACCACCAAGCCCAGAGCCGCTGGTCAGTCAAGCAAGATGAGGGCTGAGAACTTACATTGAACTGGAGCTATGGTCGTCTGTGGTGACTTCAACTATAGTAGTTTCCCTGGAGAGGTGGGAAAGGACAGTCAGGATAGACTGGAAGGAAATAAGAAAGGATAGATAACACCTACTGGGATCAGGAGAGGTTTTGTTTTAATATGAAATAATTGCATGTTTGTAATAATGGGAAGATTCAGGAGAGAGAGAGAGAGAGAGAGAGAGAGAGAGAGAGAGAGAGAGAGAGAGAGAGAGAAACTGATGATGCAGGATATTTAATATTAAGAAAAAGACTTTCCCAAAACAATACTCACCCTTGTGACATCCATGCAATTCATTCTGATACTTTCCACTCCTCTCCAATTTGTTCTGTTCTATTCCAGTCTATGCTGGTCATGCCATACATAATTGGTTTCACAACTCAAGGCTTTTTTTAAAAAGCATTGTATCCCACCATGCTGCCTAATTTAAGTCCCTCCATCCTTTTTTGTGGCAATATGTACCATGGAGGAACCTTTGCTCAGAAAAGTCAGGTGGGGACAGTTTACAGACACTTTGAGAAGCTCAAGAGTATTTTGCTTTTCAGACCGACGGTGTTTACACCCGAAACTCTGTAGCCCGTGTTACTCAAGCAGGACTTTCAAAAAGTGTGAACATCCCTCCACTGCCATTCCTCCAAAGTCAGCCACATACACAGGCGCAGGCTGGTCTAAAAGAACAAGAACACAATACGCATTGATGAAATATTCATCTCTCTGGTAAGATTATTTGTGCTGTGCAGCCTTGATGTTCGCTTTCACCCTCCTAATACGAATCTTTGACATTTTAACACACTAAAGTGACATTTAAAATTGAGAGTTTGCCCCAGCTAGTGTGGCTCAGTGGATGAGCATTGACCTATGAACCAAGAGGTCATGGTTTGATTCCCGGTCAGGGCATATATCCACTGTTGCAGGCTGGATCCCCAGTGAGGGGCATTGCAGGAGGCAGCCAATCAATGATTCTCTCTCATCATTGATGTCTCTCTCCCTCTCCCTACTTCTCTGAATCAATAAAAACATTTTTAAAAAATGAGAAGTTGGGTGAAGCATCTTTTCTAGGAGTATGAGATTTTCTTAATTGCATATGTGTGAGAATGTTAGTTAATTATTCCTAGTGGTAAACGAATTATGCACACGTGAGACTATTAAATGACAGGTATGTTAAAAGTTACAAGCATTTTTAGAGTACATCTTCCTCGCACATGCACACACACAAACATACGCAGACCAAATTATTCACAACTGGAGCCTGGCACATATATTGAAGGGACTTAACAAATATTCACTTAATGAGCAAATGAAGAAATAAATGGATAAAAAAGACAACAAATGTCTGAATGAATCAATGAAGCCAACCTCACTTACCAAGGTATGAGGTTTGACTTAACTTTTTCAGCTTAGGTTTTCTTTCTTTTCTCCCCCTGAATCTATTTAGAGAAAATAATTTTTATCATTTTCAAATGGGGGTGTGATGTGAATATATATGATAAAAATTAGCATACACTTTAAAAGAGAATAAGGTGTGTTTAGAATGATAATGCTACTTTGGTACCTTTTTGCTTGGCTCCAAATCATCCTGTAAACTTGCCTGGTGATAAGAACATTGTACATGAATTCTTATCTTAGAGAAGAAATAAAACACTCTTATTTAAATGGAGTTGAATTTGGAAATGCAAAGATGTTAAACTTGAGTAAACTAGGTTATTCAAATTTGCATCAACACTGTCATTCTCGTTCTCATTCCTCGCCTGAGACATCAAGATGACATTGCTTCAGAACAGAAAACAAGGTACAAAAATAGGGATTGGATTCCTATGAGAATTCAAAATTGCCAGCTAAAGGCTGATGAGATGTGCAGAGTGGACTTGCTCCTGATGCTTCAGAAGGTTTAGGTTGATGCCACTGGTCTCTCATTGTTGAACATCCTGAGTTAATTTTCCAAGGAGTGATGTGTTTACAATGGCTTGACTTGGGACAAAAAACATGCCTGTATGAGATGACCAGCTGGGTTAAGGGATCCAAGCTACTGCATGGACATGTGTCAAGTAAAACAAAAGGACCAAAGTAGGCATCGACTGCACTAAATCAGCTCCAAAAGCACCAACCTGTCATCAGCTAAGCTAACGTAGGAGACACTTATATAATCACTCCTAAACATATAGGGCCATAGCTGGGTGAAGGCCAAGCCTTGCAGCTTGGAACACAAGGATGGGAAGCAGGAAACAGGAGGGATTCTGGTTGGAGATAAGCATTCTCTGACTTTAATAGGCCCAAGTGACAACTTGCCTTACAGAGAGTTGGATAGTCAGTAATGACACATGAAGTCATAAGGCCACCATGATGTTGATGCCAGTTCTATGGAATGGGAGATTGCTGGTCTGCATTGGTCACTGTCCTGTAGGCAAAGCTTGACTATCCCATTCATGAAAGCCCTTTCCAAAGCAGAGATGCAGCAGGCTCTAATATGACCCAATAAGACATAAGCTTATAAAATTAGGGATCCTTCAGCATGAAATCTTACATTACCTGACTTAAGAAACTTTTACAAATAACTGTAACTTACATCATTATCTAAACTGGTTCTCAACTCCAGTGTGCATCAGAATTGCATGGGGAGCTTGTTAGAACACAAATGGTTACAGCCCCAAACCCAGAGTTTCTGATTCAGTAGGCCTGGGGTGGAGCCAGAGAGATTTCTGTTAATGACATGTTCCTCATTGTTGTGGATGCTATGGTGGGGTGGGATAGGGGCACACTTTGAGGACCACTGGTCTAAAGCAAAATTAAGGAAACAGGATCTTTTCTGGCTGACAAGTTATCTTAGAGCAATTTGTGGTTTGCTTAAGTGAACTTCTATAAGCAATTCTTTAGAGGTAAGGATATGTACACATAAATATATATTTTTTAAAAAACTGAACTTGTATTAGTTAGGGTTCAAAGAGAAAAGCAGAACCAGGTTTTAAATGTAATGTAATGTGGTGGCTAACTAAGCAAGTCTGAAGCCTATAGTGCAGATGGTCAGAAAAAGAATATCATAAGCAGGTTGGAGCCCCACAAAGAACAAGCTATTTGGAGTCTGTAAGCTTAGAGAAGACCTCAGATCTTTTCTGTACAGGGCACACCTGATTAGGTCAGGCCCATGAAGGATAATATCCCTTTTGACTAATTTAAAGTCAGCTGTTTAGAAATCTTAATCATATTTGCAAAATACCATCACAGCAGCCACTAGATTAAGTGCTTCATTAAAAACTGGGACTATAGCCCACAACCATCACATATCTCTGTACCAATCAGTCAGTTTGGCTTTTAAGAATGAACATTACATTTGGAATAAAAAAATTCCTTTTACTTTCTACAAGCAATCTATACCTAGCAGCTCTACATATTTCAAAAAGGTCAGCAATGACCCATAAGTCGTATATTTACACCCTTTTCTCAGCACCAGCAATAGTAGGGAACATACTAACAAACAGGATGAAAATGGCTTTAACTTTGGAGGAAGGTGGTGCTTTATCCACACCCATCTCTACTGCTTTTCGGGGTGTGTTCTTGAACAAGTTATTTAAAATTCCTGATCCTCACTTTTCTCAGATGTAAGATGCAGATAGCATCTGCCATGTGTGATTGTTGTGAGGAGCAAGTGAACCATGGGATCACTGGAATACCACATGGCTCGTGGTGGGTGCTTGACAATGGTATGACTGTCCTCCTTGCCTCTGTGCTTTGAGCACAGTTTCTTCAGACTGAGACTTGGGGACTCTCCAAACTGATCATTTGGATCATGGTTTTTAGCCTTGGCTGTGCATGAGAATTGCTCAGGAGCTTTAAAAAATACCCATGAAAAGCTCCCACACCAGACTAGCAGGATCTCAATCTTTCTGGGTAGGGCCCATATTTGGAAAAGTTTCCTCAAGTTATTCTCATGGATAGTCAAGACCCAGGTTATCAGCCACCTACGTCCCACCTGCCCATGTCCATTGCCTGGACCTACAGCCTGAATATCCCTAGCTCTAAAAGCACTCTTCACTGTTACAGTGGTCTTTCTTTTCTTTGCAATATTGGTTTCTAGAATTTTCTAAGACAGGAAAAAAAGTCCAACTTGAAAACTTAAGTTATCGTTTCTCTCACCTCTTCATTGCAAATCAATACAGGTGTGAATTTAATAATTAAATTTATTTTAAAAGTACCTATACTAGGAGAAAACCAAGATGGCAGCATAGGTTAACGCCAGAGATTGCTGCCTCGAACAACCACTTCAAAAAACAACTAAAGACGGAACGGACATCATCCAGAACCACAGGAAGGCTGGCTGAGCGGAAATTCTACAACTAGGAGGAAAGAGAATATCATACCCAGACTCAGAGGAGGCGCAGTGCTGAAGTGAAATACTCAGGTACAGAGTGTGCGCGGAGTGGGCTGGCGGCGGCAGAGGGCGCGGTTGTTGTTTTCAATCGGGAGGGAGTCTCAGACTCTGAGCTCCAGATCCGGGCGAGTCTCTAGGGACCCAGACTCAAACGGGAGAAGCGGGACTGTCTGGCTTAGGTCGGAACTCAAAGGCAGCTTTTCTCTGAGGTTTGCAGCAGTTGCCGGGACTCTGTGAGGCAGAGCCCCTAGGGACGGAATTGAGAGCAGCCATAACTGCTTGCTCCACCCACCCTGTAGATCCCCAGGGACCCGCCCCGCCCAAGCCCTGCGCAGAGCCATCTCCCAAATAGCCTCAGGCAAATGCTAGATTAGCACTGCCCTAGAGATCCAGCACAGAAGCTCTCCCACTGCAGACACAGCGGACTCTCATTGCCAGTTAGCCTGGAGGTCAAATCACCCCCACTATTGCCAACAACAATCAAGGCTTAACTACAACAAGACTGCACACAAAGACCACTAGGAGGTGCACCAAGAAAGCATAAAAAATGCAGAGACAAAGAAACAGGACAAAATTGTCCATGGAGGATATAGAGTTCAGAACCACACTTTTAAGGTCTCTCAAGAACTGTCTAGAAGCCGCCAATAAATGTAGTGAGATCCTCAAGAAATCTAATGAGACCCTCGATGTTGTGATAAAGAACCAACTAGAAATTAAGCATACACTGACTGAAATAAAGAATATTATACAGACACCCAACAGCAGACCAGGGGAGCGCAAGAATCAAGTCAAAGAGTCGAAATACGAAGAAGCAACAAACACCCAACTGGAAAAGCAAAATGAAAAAAGAATCCGAAAATACGAAGATAGTGTAAGGAGCCTCTGGGACAGCTTCAAGCATACCAACATCAGAATTATAGGGGTGCCAGAAGATGAGAGAGCGCAAGATATTGAAAACCTATTTGAAGAAATAATCACAGAAAACTTCCCCCACCTGGTGAAAGAAATAGACTTACAGGTCCAGGAAGCGCAGAGAACCCCAAACAAAAGGAATCCAAAGAGGACCACACCAAGACACATCATAATTAAAATGCCAAGAGCAAAAGACAAAGAGAGAATCTTAAAAGCAGCAAGAGAAAGAAACTCAGTTACCTACAAGGGAATACCCATACGACTGTCAGCTGATTTCTCAACAGAAACTTTGCAGGCCAGAAGGGAATGGCAAGAAATATTCAAAGTGATGAATACCAAGAACCTACAACCAAGATTACTTTATCCAGCAAAGCTATCATTCAGAACGGAAGGTCAGATAAAGAGCTTCACAGATAAGGAAAAGCTAAAGGAGTTCATCACCACCAAACCAGTATTATATGAAATGCTGAAAGGTATCCTTTAAGAAGAGGAAGAAGAAGAAAAAGGTAAAGATACAAATTATGAACAACAAACATGCATCTATCAACAAGTGAATCTAAGAGTCAAGTGAATAAATAATCTGGTGATCATAATAGAATTAGGGACATAGAAAGGGAATGGACTGACTATTCTTGGGGGGGAAAGGGGTGTGGGAGATGTGGGAAGAGACTGGACAAAAATCGTGCACCTATGGATGAGGACAGTGGGTGGGGAGTGAGGGCGGAGGGTGGGGTGGGAACTGGGAGGAGGGGAGTTATGGTGGGAAAAAAGAGGAACAAATGTAATAATCTGAACAATAAAGATTTAATTTAAAAAAAAATAAAAAAATAAAAGTACCTATACTGCTGAAAATCTAAAATTATAGCTGAAGCTAAAATTTATTTTTTAATGATGATATTTACATTTTAAAGGCAGTTTTTCTATTCATGTGATTTTTAAATGGATTTTTTCTTATGATTATATTTATATTTATATATGACCATAAAAGGTGAGATATTTTAAAGAATTTATATATTTTTTAATGGTGGTATAGCAAGTTACAGACCCATGCACTCATACAGAGTAGGGAGTGTACAGAAAGGAGATTTATTGGAAAACATATAATTAGAAATAGATATCAATCTATATACTTTCACCAAATGATAAATAGTGCTACACTATATTGTGTATTCTTTTTTCTTTGGCTCATCCAGGTCTATATAGTATATAATATATTCTTATCATTTGATTTTAGAAGGAGAAAAAGGGAAAATGATAAGGACAATTGTATCAGGATTGTGTGGAAGCATATTACAGACGATATGAGAAAGAATGGCATAACCAAGTATATCCGTTTCCAAGGGCTGCCATAACAAATGACTCTGTGGCTTAAAACAACAGAAATGTATTCTCTCACAATTCTGGAGGCCAGAGTCTGAAACCAAGTTGTTGGCAAGGTCATGCTGCCTCTGAAGGCACTTGTGTTGGGGATACGAAGGGAAAAGTCCTTACTTGCCTCTTCCAGCTTCTGGTGGTTCCAGGTGTCCTTGGCTGTGGCTGCATCACTTCAGTATTTGCCTTTGTCTTCACATGACCCTTTCCTCTTATCCCTGTGTCTTCTCCTCTTCTGTCCTTATAAGGACACTTGTCATTGGATTTAGGGTCCACCTGGATAACCCATGATGACCTCATCTTGAGATTCTTAACTTTATTATAAAGTTGTTTTACAAAAAGACCCTTTTTGCAAAGACCCTCTTTTCAAATAAGGTCACATTCACAGGTTCCAGGAGTCAGGATGTGAACATAACTCTTTGGAGGCCACCATCAACCCGTTATATATCTCAGGTAATAAGAAGTCCTCCTCTTTTGTTCTTTCCTCCCTGACAGAGTGCAAAGATTTTCGTCTTCGGGCTGTGTGGCCTCATTAGTGCATGTTTGCTGTCCCTCTAGGCAACATGCCATGTCCCAGGCAGGAAGAATGTCCCAGGGCAGGGAGCAAGAAGTCCAAAGGAAGCAAGCAAACTGGCCTTATCCCTCTTAGCCCTTTATTCCTACAAGTCCTGCCCAGTGACTCCGTCTTGCATTTCATCTGCTAGAGCTGGATCATATGGCCTCCGCTTCCTCTAGACGGCCTGGCAAAGTAAAAAGGTTATCTTCCCAGCCCCAGTAATAGAGGAAGGCAAGGATGCAAGCAATTGTGAATGGCCTGTGGGTGGTCAATCCTTACTGGCTACTGTAATTGTTTAAAGGTAGAACCGAATATTGGCCCAAGACCCAGAACTTTTAGGAACTGACCAAATGACATGCTGGAACCAGACTAGACCTTTCCCTTCCACATGTCAAAACTATTTGGGGTTGACTCTCCTGCATTGATGATGGATAGTTGTGTAATATTTTCTGAATATTGATGATACATGTTTTGAGTCTTTAGATTAAGGGGTACCAATAGGGTTGAAGATTTAAAGTAAAATATAAGACACCCAATTAAATTTAAATTTCAGATAAATGATCAGTAGGTTTCTTTAGTATAAGTATGTCCCAAATGCTACATGGTGAATATTTGTACTAAACAATTATTCATTGTGAATCTGAAATTCAAATTTAACAAGAAGATCTTGTATTTATCTGGCAACCCTCGGCAGAAACCTCTCCTCTGGGCCAGAGCATTCTGCCAGGCACTAACTCCTCAGAGGTGGGATTATTGATTATACCTATCATTGTAAAAGATAAGCTTTAAAGTTGTTAACATTAATTGTAGCCTGTATGAGGTCTGTGCTAGATAGGAAGAGAGAGAAAAACTAATCCCTGTTTAACAGAAATATTTAGAATTCAGAGATATGCCTTTTAAACATTAGTCCTGTCCTTTGAGAGACACTCTGCAGGCTGTTTGAGAAAGTTTATTCCATAAGAAAGATGATCTGTTCACCCATACTATTTAAATATTCTCAGGCTGTGGTAGAAGATTAAAGTTTATGGGCTTCTAGACTGTGAGCCTAGTGTGTGGGTGCTAAAGGCTTTCAGAATAGACCATTATAATTAATCTGTTCTAATTTTGCAACATCTTTAAAATCTCCTACTGGGAATTAAAGGCCAACCTTCGGGGTAAATAATTGTACAGAATTGCAGGCAATCCTATTGTAATTGTTGTCATCCTTGGTCTTGGGACTCATTATTTCTAAAACATATTATTGACATTGGTGGTGCTTTGCTACTAAAGAATGGCTTTAACCCTGGCAGAGAAAGCTCCTGGGAAGAAGTATGAACTAATTTCACCTGCCTTGGGGCTCATTTAACAAATCAGCTGTCTCTCCCCCTCTCTCTTCTGGGCTTTCATGGAGAGAAGTAAAAAAAAAATGGGACAATCAATATTCCTGGAAAGAAAAAAATATATAAAGTGAGACAAGAGTATTGTCTCACTAATTTGTGTGCTACAACAGGAGAAGGGAGCAATACATCCTTCTCATTGATTTTAGAAAGTATATAATTGAGGCCAGTGTTGATCATGAATTTGGCTAGAAATTTTTTTAAAAAGCACCAGGGGAAAAGCACTTGCCTTGAAAATGAACATGGGCAACTGTCAATGTCGAGTCATTGCCGGTATAGGTTATGAAGTGGGTGCAAAATTGGATAAGGGAACTAGAAACATAATGTGCAGATGGGGCCAGAAAATTGACACTGATTGGGTTAGATTTACATATCTACTTCAAGGCCCATATAAATTCCAGAGATGATTTCAAGAGTACACATGTCTACTTGCCCACTGATGTATTCTATAATGGTATTTACCTTTATCATCAGGATAGGACACCCCCAAATCTCATCATCAATGGATTTGTGTACACTTATGCCCTGTGACAATAATAGCTTTATCTGTGCTTGGAAAAGCCTCAACTTAATAGTGACAGAGTGGCCAATCCATCTGTCATTGCAGCTGGCCACGTCTGCCTAAGGCAGGGTCATTTGCCTTTTATTCTCATTAGAGCGGCCACTGAAAAACCCCAGCTACTTAAATCTAGGATTTTTTTTCACTGTAAGAAACAAATGAATAAAAAAAAACTTCAAATGCAATTAGTTTAGAACAGGCTTTTAGCTTTGAAATGTAATTCACAAGGAATATCATTGACTTCAAGAGGGATATCTATTTTTGTTAATTTCTATAATATTTTGACAGTAATTATATTTAATTTTTAAGTCATCTGAGTCTTCAACTTATTTTCTTTTTGAAAATTTAATGCTAATGGTGAGCTAGCAGGGACTGGTCAAGTAGAGGCCCACTGAGCATTCTACATCTAGTCAAACCTCATTGATCGTGAGGTTTTCAACGTCTCTCCAACATAGTAGGCAGAAAAAAATATTTTGTGCTAGGTATTTTCTTCATCCTCTAGTATCAGTCTAACTTCTTGGAAAGGGCAATATGGGACTAATCTAAGGCAGCCAGCTGGGAGATTAACTTCAGAAAAAAGCTCTTAGCTGAATGGCAAAAACAAAATATCAATGCAGGACTATGACTGTAGTAACTGATTTCCTGATTTGTGAGGGGTTTTAGGTGTACCAGACACAAGGGACAACCAAATGTGGCACTCCACCTCATTTGCTTGGTAGCATGGTTTATAAAGGAGGGGATGGCAGGATCTAGAAGGACCAGAGAAAGTTAAGGTGAATAACCAAGTTTGTGTCAGAGCAGTCTTCTCATTACAACAATAGCAATGACAATGGCAGTGACTACTTAGTGACTATCCACCATGGGCCAGACATTTTTAGACAGGGAAACTCAGGCCTTTAGAGGTAAAGTAACTTGCCCAAAGTCACAGTGTCGTTTTTCTCCTGGGCTCTCTGACTTCATGCCAGTGTCAGGGGCATGAATAGAATGTTAACCAGTTTTAAAATACTATCCCTACCATATCTTCAGTGTTTCTTCTTGCTGTCCTCTCTACCACCACATATCCTCCTGGCCTGGCCCCTTAACCTAGAGGGACACTGAGAGCCTCCTAATGGCTTAGTAGGTGTGTAGCTTGAATTCTTCATCCCATAAGATTGCAGCACATTCAGCAGCATTATAGAAATACCATGATATTGGGATTTTGGAGATGCGGATTTGAGTCTTGGATATTGCTTATTCCTTCTTTACTTTATTCAACAGATATTTGTTGAGTGTCAAAAGCTAATTTATTATAAAGCTAATGAAAACTTAATCTTTAGGGCTCCTCATTTGTACAAGTTTTTCAAAGTCTTGGGAGAGGTTTTGTCATGTATTTTTGTAAAATTTTTAATAATAGAATATTTTCACCATTCTCAGTTAAGATCACTGTCACTTTCCACTCATATTTCTCCTTGTGTTTTCTGAGAATTCATTTGGGGCGGGGGGAGGGCTGGCTAAAGGAAAACTGATTGAGGATGCATTGAGGTTGAGTTTCATGACTGTATGTAACCCACAGTCACTTCTGTGTGAATAACCAAGTATGTGTCACCGGTAGGAAGGGTTTTTAGGAATACCCCTACTGCCTACTTATCAATCTGCCCAATGTTTGGGTATAAAAGTGCAAGGCTAGAGGTCATCTTGAACTTGTCCTACAGTGCTTAATACCATAAGCATGTGGCTAATAGAGGAGAAACTAGCCAGAGCTAGCTAGCCTTTGGAGATATGTAAAATTGAAAGTAAAAAATTCAGTTCTCATTGACTTCTGGTCAAAACAGAAGTTCTTCTTGGTCAGGAATATTTAAAAAATGTGGCAGACAAAATTATAAATATAGCAGGCAATATTTTTTTCATGATAATTATATATATTTGGTTTTATCAGAATTCCTAGTTTTGTAGTATGCAAACCTCTACACTAAAAACAGTGAATTTATGTGTGAAGTTGCAAGTTTTATGCACATTAAATACTGACATTTTAAAAGATAGAAACTCTTATTCGGCCATTATGATGAGGACATAATGACAAGCTTGAATGTCATCATTTCAAATAGTATTTTGAATTTTTATTGTTGAGAGTATTACACATGTCCCCTGCCTCTTGGTTACAGCACAAGAACTTGAACAACTCTATATATGAAGAAAACCTTATTAATGCTTTTCCAAATTGACAACAATCCTAGTAACTTATGTGGCATTATCAATAATGTCTTATGAAGTTGAACTATCAATACAAATAAAACAATAAATCAATCACACAATCAATAACAAAAAAAGAAAATAAAACTTGAATCAACTATACCAAAGAAAAGATTGAATTACCTTTCAATTTTCTCTATAGAAAATATCATAAAATATTATCATAAAAAGAGATATTAAGAGGATATAGCCAAAAATGTAAAGAAAATATATTATGGATATGAGTAGATAATTAATAAATATATTATGTCATTTTTCTGGACTGTAATTTTTATGCTATTTTGATTATTTAAAAAATAATTTATTGTGATTCCTATGTATAATTAAATATTCATTTTATACTACTTTTATATTTTTTTAAAAGAGGATCCTTCAGAATGTATGTATCAGCTTTAGACCTCATAGACCTGTGTCTAGCCCTATTGATCCCTCACTACAACCACCAGTGACAGATACTGAGAATACAAAAATTACTCCCCCCCCACTACTTTCCGGAACTGCATTCTGACAGGGTCTATTGTTAGACAACTAAGTAAAATAAAACACACAGTAAGATGATGATAAATGCTTAAGAGAAAAGTAAAATAAGGAAAGAGAATGAAGGAATATGGAAGGTGAGTTTTGCAATTTTTAGAGACCAGGAGGAAAGACTTGTTAAGAAGCCAAATACCACCTATAAAGGAGATGTGAAGGGAGGAGCTGTTGGGCAAAGTGGGCATCGAGGCAGAGGAAAGGGCCAGCATAGATTCTGAAAAGTGAACTGGTGTGTATGCTATACTTCAGAGTATCTGGAAAATAGAGAGGGAGAGAGAGAGAGAGAGAGAGAGAGAGAGAGAGAGAGAGAGAGAGAGACTGGAGAAATTATTTCACAGAGCCAAGGAGCAGAGACCCACAGAAAGGGCAAGTCCTTTGGCCATTATAGGGATGTTGGCTATTACTTAGTAGAAAGGAACTCATTGAAAGGTTTTAGACAATATTTTGACATAATCTGTCATAAAATGTTAACAGAATCATTCTCCCTGCTGTTTTGAAATTAGATCAAAGGCAACAAGTGAGGAAGCTAGAAGATCCAATGACCAAATGGGAGAGATGATGGTGACATGAACCAGGGTGGCTGTGAAGCTGGAAAGAGATGACTGGATTCCAGATAGGTTTTGAAGGCAGAGCTGATGGAGTTTGCTGACATAATAGCAGGGGCTTTGAGAGAAAGAAACCAAGGACCATTCCTGCATTTTTTGTCTGAGCAATTGGAAGCATGACATTGCCATTTATTGCAATGGGTAAGACTATGACAAAAGCAGTTTGCTCAGTTCCTCTTATGTAAATTTTGATGTGATGTCAAGTAGGTAGTTGAATATATAAGTTCAGGAGAGCCATGTAGACTGGAGATATGAAAGGGAGCTTTCTATGTGAAGTAATAATATTGTCATAGCTTGTATGTTAAATAACAGGAAAGAAATGAAGGGAAGACTAAATAATACAGGCATGCCATTTACACAGCTTTGCCAGGAAACTGCAGTTAACATTCTCCAAGGGACTAGACCAGTGATGGCGAACCTTTTGAGCTCGGCGTGTCAGCATTTTGAAAAACCCTAACTTAACTCTGGTGCTGTGTCACATATAGAAATTTTTTTATATTTGCAACCATAGTAAAACAAAGACTTATATTTTTGATATTTATTTTATATATTTAAATGCCATTTAACAAAGAAAAATCAACCAAAAAAATGAGTTCACGTGTCACCTCTGACACACGTGTCATAGGTTCGCCATCACTGGACTAGACAATAGATGCAGGCCCAGTAAGGTCTGGGTGACATGGGAAGGTACTTAACTGTCAGTCACACCTGGGAATAAGTCAGTGGCCAGAATAGTTGTGGCCACGGCCAGTATGGGAGGATTTGATATTTAAGCTTCTGAACGAAAGAGCTGCTCTCTCTCTTGCTTCTCCCTGGGGCCTGGCTCTCCTGTTGTAGTGGGGCGCTCCCCTACATTCACCCACGTGGCCCACAGCCATGTAGACTCCACACAAAGGAGTAATGGACTGTAATTAGCCTAATGCTGTACAGGACTCAGTTCCACTATGGACCGAACACTCTGGACACAGACCCTACTTTTGGCTCTATTGGACCCCAGCTACATATTTTCCAGGGCTGATTTAAGGACAATGGGACTTTAAACCTGAAAAATATAATTCCATACCAATAAAAACCATTCATTCTCCGGTATGAGTCTTAGAAAATTCATTTTCTCAAGATACCACAAGAGCCATCTCACTCCCACTAGTGTCAAGGAAATAGGACCCACTGATTTCTCCAGCAACAGAAGTATGTGCCTGGGAACACTTTTTTCCAAGATCAGAGAGGGGCTGAAACAACAAAAATAAAAAAACTGGGCAGAACACTAATTTTAGTTTCTGTCATTTCTCTAGTGCTCATCAATGTTCTAAACATTTTTCAAGCATTAACTCTTTCGCCATATTCTCCATGTGACAAGTAGTCCACTTTGTACTGCCTCCAGTTTCCACTAAACCAGTGTACAATTGGGAATATCTCACACATTGCTGATTTCATCACCTTAAAATATTTCCATATACATATGGTGTATGGAACTCCATGGAAGCTAAAATCTAAAATTGTATTGTAGTTTTTTGTGGGGTTTTTTTTTGGTGTTTTGTTTTGTTTTGTTTTGTTTTGTTTTGTTTTTGTGTGTGTGTGTGTGTGTGTGTGTGTGTGTGTGTGTGTGTGTGTGTTTTGTCTCTCCATTTTCTATACACACTGGAGATTGGGAGTTTTATTTTTATGACTTTTTCTTTGCACAGTGGGTATATACTGGCATTTAAAAATATTTTTAATAAAAAAATTTGAAAAAGTTACACTGAACCTCGAACAGGGCTAGGCCCTAGTTCTCTAGGACTTTCACAATTTTCTGAGAGCTCAATGCTAAATTGATTACTGACTAGCCCCTGAAGCAATCCCAGTGAAGAATTTGATATATGAGGAGAAATTTTCCAAAGTATGTGCTTAACATTTGGTCCTTTAAGTTTTTTAAAATGTCTCCTTGAAACAAGTTAGAGCCCATGAATATCTATTTGATTTTATAACACTGCCTTGGAAATATCTTAAGTAAGGTGGACTTCAGCAAGGGACATTTACCAAAAAAAAAATTAATTATACAAATAACTTTTTGTTTGTTTTTCATAATACAATAATGCATTTGAGAATATTGCCTATTAAAATTTTCAGGATGTACTTATGAATTCCTTTTAGATTTTGACTCCCTAGTTGTTATTGTTTTTCTGATAGAATAGTCTAATTCCTTTTAAAAAAAGAAATCCTGATTCTATTTTTATCTTGGATTCCAAGAAGCTAAGAGGAAAGTTAATGCCCAGCTGTGTTTTAACAATTGAACCTGACTTTGAGATATAGTAGGAAGACCGATGCTTTGGAATCATATGTACCTGGTTTTGAATTCCAATCCAGTGCTTATTGTATTTAACTTTTCTAAGTCTCTGTTTTCTTACCTGTAAAATGGGAATAAATTATCTCCCCCAGAGGATATCAAATTAGTTAAAATACATAAAGTATTTCTCATGGTACTTTACTAATTATTATTATTTTCTCTTTCCATATAGATAGCATCAATCTTTTCTTTTTCTATAAAATTTATTTTACTATTTGTTGCATGTAATAAGTGACTATTATATGCAACAAATAGTAAAATAAACTAAATTATTTAAATCTAACTCAAAATTTTATTATAAACAAGTCACGAAAGCAGCTAACGTTTATTGAGAGAGTTCTCTGTTCCAGGCACTACGCTAAGTACCTGGTTGCTGGCCAGGTTTGATCCCAAGCAGTCTGGGTTTGGAGCTGGTGGGGGCCCTTATACAAGATTCTATTACTGCCTTCCCATAGAGCAGCCGTGCCAATAAACACATTGTGAAGTTGTACACCTCATCAAAAACCTCACATTTTTAAAGACTCAGATGAAGTTTATACATATATTAGAAACTCTGGAAACCATTTTGGTAATTTCATTACTTTCATTTTCCAAATGGACAAAATGGTGCATTCCATGCTAGCCTACCCTAAATGAGAACCTCCTAATTCTCTGATTCTCTGAGGACTTGGATCGATTTCAGGAATAATGGGGGTGTACTGAGTCATCATTAAAAGCAGAACAGCCAGGTGCTGCAAGGGGTCCCTTGTCCCTTCCTCTCTGCTCTCAGCCACATAAGCTGCCTCACAGCAGGGTTTCAGACCGCCCTTTGCCAGTGTGACATGTGCCTTCCATCTTCCCTGTTGCAAACTGAGTTGTTCTTGCCCTTTATTGCCTTTGATCTTATTGAGCCATCACACACCCAGAGACAAAAATATAAAAAGCACATTACTACTGCATTTTTACTTGGATGGAATGAAATCTGTGAACAGGACTCCATAAATAAACATTTGTAACCAAGCAAGACATTGTCTTGATTCAGAATCTAGAGACCAAGGAACATGAGAGAGACATGACGAAGGGAAAAAGGCAGAGGCCAATGGCACCAGGCTACTACTTAGCTGTGATAAGGATTGTTAGGCTTTAGAAAAGAAACTACCTTACTGTCCCCTGGCTGGTGGCCCCTCATTATATCCTTGTACTTACCTCAAGTAGAAACCTTCATTTTTTTTCTTCTAAGCCACCTAAAGAAAAAGAAAAAGTGAATTTTGGAATATGTTTCATTCTAGCATGTTCCCTCCTCACAAAATTCACCATTTAATATGCAGACAACGTGTAATGGAAGACTCACCTGATTCTGACCTTCACATGACTTTCCTTCTGACAGGATTGGGCTGGAAGAACACGTAGAAGGTTGTGCATTGGTCACCAACAGTATACATTTTTTATTTACCCCAAAGCAACTTCAACTCTCTTGTTGGTCCATTAATTAAACAGTTAAGGTCCATCTCAATTTATCTGAGAACGATTTAGTGCTATGAAGTTCCCAGGCCCTGACTCTGAGATTAGAAGCTAAGGAGTGTCTCTAGGATTTTAATCCTGTGCTGTTTCAATTTTCAAATATATAGTAGAGATACGCTTGCATCACCCTCCTGCATCTGTACTAGTATTTCCCCTTAACTGTGTACTTGCCAATCTCCCTTACCTAGATTCTAAGTAAGTTGAGGCCAAGAAACTGCTGAGCCAATATTTGAATCTACTTCAGGACTTACCAGAAGTTCAGTAAATATTATTAAACTAAAATACACTAAATAAGTATTTACAATGCCTAAAAATTTTTTTTTGATGGGCCATATTATGATTTCCTTTGACCCACCTTCAAATTTATAAATTATATCATTGTTACCAAAGATAAGCTAGAATTTCTCTGTCTGGAAGAGGAACATATGTAAATGAGGATATGAATGACTATTTTTAATTCCATGAAGGGAAGGTACATTGCAACCATCCATTTGCATTGTAAATATTGTAATTAGAACGGAGACAATCTCTGGCAATTTAGAGAAAGGCTGATGAGATGGTTTTAGAGAAGGCTTGTATTTTCCTAAGCTGCCTACATAGAAATTTAATCTGATTATTTAGGTCAGTTCTTATAGATGAGATTATATAAAGCCTTAGCAAAATCCGTCCATCTTGCTAATCCTTTACCTAAAGGCTGTGAACATTAAAATTTATTGCATTTTACAAATATCCACTCAGGTTAGTTTAGTTTCTTTCTCTGTTTGATTTTTAATGTAAATCTTGTTGTTGTTTTTAACAACATCCAATGACCAAATCGCCTGCCTGTTAGAAATGATGCTACATCATCCTAATATTTTATGTAAAACTGATCTTAAAAATAACCACTAGGTGGCAATGAATCAGCATAAAAATGTAGGTCTTGCAAGAAGTACCCATTAATAGTTCAAAGAAGTGAGAAAGAAACATCTGGTTCATAGATGCTTAGCATCCTCCTCTCCCTCAGCATCTACATAGTCAGAAGGATCCTAGACACCATGGCTCACCACATGGGGCAGGTGGATAGGGACCCGGTGAGAAGGGAGCAGCAGAGAAGCCCCAGACAGAGTGAAATCAACAGGAGCTTTGGAATCTGAAAGACCTGAGTTTGAATCTTTTGCTCTGTCACTTGCTAGGTACAGGATCTTGGATGAATTGCTTAACTCTGCTGGGCCTCAGTTCCCCATCATTAAAACAGTAATATTAACACCTTACTCATAGGGCACAGTGAGGATCATATGAGATGATATAGGTACAGCACCTTGTATGTGAAAAGTGCTTCATAAATGGCTGCTGTTACAGGACTGTGATTTGTTACCTGAAACCCTTGGGGGCAAGATTTGTTTCAGAATTAAGAATTTTAACATTTTTAAGTAATAAAATAAAGCATAAATTATATATTTGTGCTCGGTGGGGGTGGGGTAAGACTCTATGATCAAACATATATTTCTATAGAAAAACATGTTTATACTAAATGAAATAAATAGCACATCTAATTATCAGTAAAGGCCAGGTTTTACCACTAGTGATTTATAAAAATGCTTGATTTTCAGAGCTTTTGAAAGCTGGGGGATTGTAGATAAGGGAGTCTGGGTCTGAACTATTCATTTATAAGCCATTTTTACATGGTCCTATGTGCTGGCTACAGAGTTTATTAGCATGAACTCCCTGATGAGGTGTGGTGGGAATGTTGAGCTGATCCCTTTTGTTTCCACGTATTCCCCATCATTCTGGGTCAACTATGATGCCAACTACTTTCTCTACAAGACTTTGCTTTCAGAACTTACACTTGGCTGCATACAAAGCTGGGGAAATGCATCACTTTCTGTTCCCATGCATGAGAACTCGTGATGAAGAAAAGGGCTTATATTGGAGCAGGCATTAAGAGTTCAAAATTAGAATGATAATATTTATCAAATAAAGTTATATTTAAAATTTTTCTTCTTGGCAAGCTTTATTTTCAAAGAATTGGTACAGGTATAGTGATGTGTTTTGGAGGGATATCACCTAAGAGATATTGAAATCTTGTTTGGGGGAGATTGTTTGAAGTATGTCACATTTACATTTCTCCTTCATATATTTTAAACAAAACCTTTTCAATCAATCATTTTATTTTTTCTAATGCAGCCTCTCAGTGCATTGTCAACCCTCAAGGACAGAAACCAGCCTTCCTCCCATTTTTCTTTGTCATCTCTAGGAGGCTTTTAACTTGTACTGAGCTGTGTTTGAAGATGTTAAATGCATGCTGGCGTTCTTAGCTCTAAATAACAAAGATGCCTCCATCATAGTTCAGATATTCTCAGGAAATAAGTTAGACACATTTGGGAGTTACATTAACTCTTTCAGAATGCAAATATGTCATGTACAACCCAGGATAAGAAATGTATCGCAATGGTTTGAAAGAGCTGGAGGCACAGCTTATAAAATGAGCAAATCTGCCTAAACATAGTCTGGAGTAAGATTTCTCTTGCACATTGTACACAAATGATTTAAAACAAAAACTAGTCCCAAATGGTAGTAGCATAAATTAGGAATGATTTCAGCTATGTTTTATCAAAATCAGTAACATAGGGGGGAAATCTTCCCACAATGCTGTGTGTAAAGCTGCCCGTGATGTTTCTGAATAAACAAAATTGGGCCATGTTGGCACTGTGGCTGGGGAGACAAGTCCTGCATCGGTGGAGACTGACAATGGTGAACAGATAATAAACTGATGGTGAGCTTCCTGGGTGAAAAGTCTCTGATGGTGCCAAGCCCATAGGATAAAGCCTGCATTCCTTCTGAGGGCAGTCATGGGCCTTCTCAACCTACCCTTCCCCAGCCTCACCTCCCTACTTAAAAGGCACTTTGCAATATTTTCTCAATGTCCTTGGATTTTCTGCACTTTCGCTTTCCCTTGAATGTCCTTTCTCCTCGTCATGCTTCTCTCCATTTTTTTGCTAGAAAATCTCCTCATTTTTCCAGATCGGCACAAGTAAACACGACCTTAGGACACTTTCCGGGCTGCCATAGTACATTGTATGTATGTATGCATGTATGTACGCATGTGTATATGTATGTTTAGCACTTTGTATTTGTTTCATTTTAGCACATTGCATTTAAAAGCATTCTAATTGTCCTATGTTTTCTATCTGTTCATTTGTGCACCATAATGGGTTTGAGGGGAGGAGTGCTTTTTAACTTACCTTTCCGTCCTAGTACAGAAAGTAGGACTTGGAGATTCACGGACATTTAATAAGTTTGCTATTTCTGATAAAAAGTTGAGTCAAGCATGGTCCAACTCCTTAGTATAAAATCTGTGGTGAATGTTGAAAGAGAAGCATAAGACTGTCCCTTTGTTACCCTCTTCTACTCAATTTTCAGATGAGCAAAGTGGGACCAGCTCAAGGTTACGCAGCTAATCCGTACTAACGTCTTGGCCCCGTATCAAGTGTCCAACTGCCAACCCAGTGTGCTTTCCACAGCTCTGCCTCCTGCAAATGAAAAGGCACAAAGACCACTTCACTCTAGTGTCAGCCTCCCCATGTGGTACCACTTAATGGTTTTCCAAGTGAGTCTGTGGAGAATGTAAAATGTGGTGTGCTTTTGTTTCTTTTTTCTCTCAACTGGGTAAGTTAATATTCCAGAGGGAATTAGTTAGGCATATGGAAGAATTATTAAAGGAAGTTTAGTTTGCTAAATCTCAGTGGGGATGGACTGTTTCAGAAGTTTTGCTTTATATGCTTCATGCAATTCTAGCGGCCACTTTTCAAGAGATTGGCTGACGGGGGACGGGGGAATCAATGAACTCCTTGTATCTGCAGACACGCAGGAACGTCCCTGGACTGTGACGGCACCTTTATGTTAGGGGTTCTTATTTAAGTTTGTCTGGTTTTTTCAGCATTAATTTCAAATTAAACTGTACAAATAAATATGTCTGCTCAAAAGTTTTTGATTGTGCAAACACACCACCAAATGTCACATTTCTCAACCATGTGAGTGACTGAGTTAATTTTCCAGAGGGAGCTTGGCTACAGTGAAGATCATGGCTTTGGTCTAACTTGGTAAAATTCCAACCTCATAGTTTATCACAAATTTTTGCCATATTCAATTCTCTAGTTACTTTGTGAGGATTTTTCTAACTGACTTTTTAAAAAATGTCAGCCAACAGGCATATAGTTAACAAAGATTTCATTGTCTTTCTTAGATAAATTTTGTTCACCAATGGTTTGTCTTTCTCAAAACTATTATCCTAAAAATCCATAATATTTTCCTAAGGTTATTTGAAAGGCTTTTATCTTTTAGTCAACAACTAAAAGTTTCTTTTTAAAATGCTTTATTTACAATATTTTTGTTTTTACCCAGTTAACATTTTTATTATGGAAAATTTCAGGTATGTTCAGTAATAGAGACAATAAGCCATCATGTACTCAACATCTAGTTTCAAATATTATCAACTCATGGTCAATCTTTTGTCCTCTGCATTCCTCCCCAGTACCTGCCCCTATGGATTATTTTAAAGCAAAGTTCAGATGTCATATCATATCATCTGTGAATATTTCTGTATCTTTAAAAAAAAAACCAAGAACTTCCCTTTTTTAAACATAAACATAATATCAATAACCACCACCTCTCCCTACCCTCACCAAAGAGTAATTCCATAATATTGTCAAATATCCAGTCAGTTTTCACATTTCCATAATTGTACCATAAATTGTTTTTATATTTTGTTTCTTTGAATCAGGATCCAGAAAAGGTTCATACATAGCAGTTGATTAATCAGTTATTGAAGTCTCTGTTTATTTAGAGCAGTGGTTCTCAACCTTCTGGCCCTTTAAATACAGTTCCTCATGTTGTGACCCAACCATAAAATTATTTTCATTGCTACTTCATAACTGTAATGTTGCTACTGTTATGAATTGTAATGTAAATATCTGATATGCAGGATGGTCTTAGGTGACCCCTGTGAAAGGGTCGTTCGACTGCCAAAGGAGTCGCGACCCACAGGTTGAGAACCGCTGATTTAGAGGCTCTTCGATTCTTCTCCACCCACCATCCTCTCCTAAACAGAGTTGTTTGTCCTCTACAGTTAGTTTCTCACAATTTGGATTGCTGATTACATCTCTGTGTTGTCATTTAACATGTTTGTTCCTACATAACCTGTACTTCCACTAAAATGGTAATTATATCTAGATTCTTGATTAGAGTCTAGTTGTTTTATTTCCTTTGTTTTAGCCCCAGGAATTCTTCATAGATAGAACTTCCATTAGGAGATAGATACTGTCTGGGTGACTTTCTTTATATACTGTTAACCACATTGATGATCATTGGCTGGATACTTGAAAAGACAGGATAAATGCTTGGTTCTTTGTTTTGATTTTTAGTGCGTGAGCTGCTTCACTGTCCTCTAAACACCAACCAAATATAACCAAGTTGATATGCTTCAGTCCTCTGCATTATCATTCTCATCGGTGCTCTATGCTTAGCCAATATGGGAGCCTATTCAATGAGGATCCTGAGTCCTTTTGGTATGATCCTAGTTATAGCTGATAGGTTCTTTGATATCTGGTTTGAAAAGATGTTGGAAGCCCTGATTCTTTTTAGTGAGCTATGGTATTTAGAGACCACAATATAGGCTCTGTGTGTACTCATTGTTACAGGGTTAGTCATTGTTTCTATGCTTTTCAGTAAATAGAACTAGGATATATGTATTGCTTTTGTTTTCTTTTAATCCTCACCCGAGGATATGTCTTAGAGAAAGGGAGAGAGAGAGAGAGAGAGAGAGAGAGAGAGAGAGAGAGAGAGAGAGAGAGAGAGAGAAAGAGAGAGAGAGAGAGAGAGAAACATTGATGTGAGAGAAAAACATGATCATTTGCCTCCCCTACTTGCCCTGATGACTGAGGATGAATCCACAAGCCAGGTACTTGCCCTTTGGTGCATGGGACAAAGCTCCAACCAACTCAGCAACCCTGCCAGGTCTGTATTGCTTTTTAAAGATAAAATACATCAGGGCTTCATACTGATATTTCCACTTTAAGTTCAGTAATGAACCAACCCTTTGTCTTTCTCTCCTTTCTCCTGCACACAAAATCTCAGTATTCAAAGATAGAAATATAATTACTCATTTAGTTTATCTCACGTTACACACAATCATCTCAGAATAACAACACTAATACACTCATCAACATTATGATTGCTAGAAAAAGGTTTAAAATTATATTATTATTATTATCATCATCATCATTATTATTAGCCATTCTTCTTTTACTTAAGGTATAGCCCACTAGAGTTGTTCAAAGTAGTTATGCCACCATAACTTCAGAGGCTCTCCAAATCTTCTTCACCCATCCATTCTCTCCTAAACTAGATACTTAAGCTCACTGTTTAATGTTATATATGATTTTAAGATGTACATTTATTGCTTTGAGCTAAATTTTGTTTAAACACAGTTATAAAATATCTGTATGTTTCCTAGGTATATTTAGAGAAATCTAGTATCAACCACTGTCCCTTCCATCCTACCCCCCCCCTTTCTATAGGTAATAATTTCAACTGTTTTTGTTGTATTTGTATATTCATTGCTTCTAAAATATAAGCAAACACTACATTTTTAAGTATATGTCAAATGTAAATATATATCCTTCATGTTTTATTCACATTCATTCTTTAGTATATCTTTTTATATTTAGAAAGGTGTATATTTTTTAATATGGCTATCTCATATCTTGAATCTTTCTTTTGACTGTCGGTAAATTCTGAACAAAATGATTTTCCTATAATTCTCATGACAAATGTATTAGTAGTTATTAATTATTGTAAGACTTGTGTATGCTTTTCTGAAATAATGTATCCATCCTGTTAAGATTGTTCACTTCTGATGGGACAATTGTTTGTTTATAGCAAAAATGAAACCAATAGAAACATCAGACAGCTCTGGTGGTGGGGAGAGGGGGTTTGAGGAGTGGAGAGATTGAGCAAAAATGAAACTGGAGAGCATTATGCTAAGTGAAATAAGCCAGTCAATGAAGGAAAAATACCACATGATCTCACTCATTCAGGGATAATAAAGACCATTATAAACTTATGAACAGTAATAGATACAGAGGCAGAGCTGCCTCAAACTGATTGTCAAACAGCAGCAGGAAGGCCAGGGAGGGTTGGGGGGCAGGAGGGAGGAGGGTAAGAGATCAACTGAAGGACTTGTATGCATGCATATAAGCATAACCAATGGACATAAGACACTGGGGGGTAAGGGAGGCCAGGGGATTGTCAAGGGCGGGGGGAAAAAAGGACACATATGTAATACCCTTTGTAATACTTTAAGCAATAAAACAATAAAAAAAAAGATAAAACTCAAAAAAAAAAGAGAGAGAACTCATGGGCATGAACAACAGTGTGGAGATTTCAGGGTGGGGAAGTAGAAGAGGGCATAGGGGATAAATGATGATGGAAAACATAAAATAATATTCAAAATAACTAAATAAATTCGCTTTACAAAAATTTAAAAAAGAAACATCTAGTAATTTTATCTGCATATTATTGAGTATTAAATAAGAGCTACTAGACTTAAAGGAAAAGCTACTAAATTTAGAGAAAAGCTGCTATCATGCTAGCTACAGACATATTTTTCTCCTATTAACTGAAAAATGTACTATTTGCAGGAATCTTTGGAATGCTGTTTTCCTAGTCCATCTTATTTTCATAACTTCCACTTTGGTAATTTGCAAACCAGAGTTATTTTTTTAATTGGTGATGTTGGTTACACATAGGCAACTTCATGAGGTTTTCAGCAGATCACGGATGCACTGTCTTAGTACCACAACTATTTGAGCATAAGATTGACAGGAGTTTCACTGATGTAACATCAATTTGATGCATGATATACAATGTTTTAATTTTATTTAAAATTTCTTCCATACTCACATTTTTGACCAGTGATAAAACAACAACAACAACAACAATACTGTCTAACATTTGTAGAGTGTTGCAGGTTTTCCTGATGCTTTCACAATTGTCGTATTTTATCTTTCACAACACCTTAGCTTTATGAGGTAACTGAGGTAAATGAAGGCTTTGTTATCCCATGAGTCAGGTGTGGATAGTCAGTCCCAAGTAGGGACTCAGCTTTCCAGTGTCCAGACATGTACGGGGCAGCGCAGGGAGCGGAGTGTACGTTTGTGCGTTGGAGAGGTCTTGTAACTTCGTGCACAGCAAGTTTAACCTGCTTTCTCCTGGGGCAGCACAGAAGAGCCCCCTTCATATTTAAAGGACTGAAGAGTCCCATCCTGGCAAGGTGCCAGCCTGAGAACAGTACCTCCCAGGGGAAGCTGTACTGCCCTTAGTAGCCTTTTGGAAATCTGAAGGGGGTCATTTTTATTGTCATAGTTGGGGGACTCATCTGGCATTTGTGGGATAGAATGATAAGCATCTGGCAATGCATGAGAAAATCACATGTGCTGTGAATTTTCCCATGTAGTGTGACTTTTGGATATAGTACTGGACATTCATGTGTAGGTGAAAAACCTGTTTAAATATCTGAACCTAGAACTTAATTTCATGCTATGTTTTATCACAAAGTATTTTGTACCATGTTAATACACACTAAACATTTCAGGAATACAACTACCATAACAATAAGGGAACAATTTTTTTCAGAATTTACTGAGTTATTTACTATTTCAGGAAATGACATCACTTATATGTTTAAGTCCATGAGTCATCAATACAGTACTCAGATTTTTGAAGTTGCATTTGAAGTGATTTTACATTTAGGTACAATATTTATCCACTTTATCTTCTGGTGTGATTATTCCTAATCTTTGACATGTTGACATATGTAATTAGTATAAATCGCTTTTTAATTTCTTATTTATATGACTATCAGAGCAGTATAGTAATTGTTTTAAACGTATGTGTACAGGTTGGTTATATTAACTATAAGTATTATTTCATGTAAAAAAAGAGAATTACAAAATATGTTTATTAAAAGTGGGCATTAGGTTTTATAGTGTTGAGACACACTGTTCTAGAGAACCCGTATTTCATTGAGTCCAAGATGCTTTTGAGTGTAAGATGTGCCACTAACAAAGATTTTTAAATGAGGCCAATTAACCTATGAATTGTTTTCAATTGAAAGATACATTCTGGTTTTGGAGATGTTAAAACATGAAAACATGAAGGGGTTAGACTCAATGAGATATTGGAATGATATCAATTATAATAATAGCAATTGCTGTTTCTTAAGCATCTGCTATGAGCCTTACCTCTATCATCCCACTTGATCCTCACAACAAAATGCAAAATCAGCACAAAAAGAAACAGAGGATACAATATTCTCAAAGATCATGAATTAAGTATGTGGTAGAATTAGGATCTGAATCTAGATCTATTTTAAATCCCACACTCATTTCTCTAGCTCAAGCTGCTGCCTTCCTTTCCATGTTGCTCTCAAGATGGAAGGAGTCCATAATCTCTCTCGGCTCTTGAGAAAATCCAAGATAGGTAGGAGCCTCTTTCTCAAAGTCCAATTTCCCTTCCTTGAGCAGGGAGAAGCAGGGCCGAAGCTGAAGAAGGAAGGTGCTTGGCTTCTCCCATGTAGGGTCAAAACAGATTGAGAGGTCACAGTGCCAGGAGGATGGGTACACCTAACCCAACATGACCTTCACATTTCAGTGACTTTCAAATTCTTTTGATTATGACCCACAAGTAGAGGGTTTTTTCACTTTAAAAAATTGAGGCTGAATTTATATGACATAAAGTTAACCTTTTAAAAGTGTAAAGTTCAGTGGTATTTAGTACACGGACACTGTTGAACAACTATCACTTCTCTCGACTTCTAAATATCAATTTAGCAGTCACTCTTATCCCCCATAACCACTAGACTCTAATACTCTGCTTCTTGTTTATATGGATTTATGTATTTTGAATATTCCATATAAATGAAATCATGCAATATGTGAGCTTTATGCCTGGATTCTTTCTCTTAGGGTAATGTTTTTCAGGTTCATCTAGGTCAGTGGTCAGCAAACTGCGGCTCGCGAGCCACATGCGGCTCTTTGGCCCTTTGAGTGTGGCTCTTCCACAAAATGCCAACTTCTGCTCATGGGCCACGAAGTTTCAATCACACTGTACATGCACGCCCACATGTGGTATTTTGTGGAAGAGCCACACTCAAGGGGCCAAAGAGCCTCATGTGGCTCTCAAGCCGCAGTTTGCCGACCACTGATCTAGGTTGTAGCATATGTCATTACTTCATTCATTTTTATGATTTATTTTCATTGATTACTTTGTTTCACCTTTTGGCTATTGTGAATAGTGGTGCTATAAACATCTGTGTACAAGTATTTATTTGAATACCTATTTTCAGTTCTTCTGAGTGAAATTGCTATTTTACTTCTGGACAAACTTCCAAAATGTTTTCCACAGTAGCTGTACCATTTTACATTCCCACCAGGTATGTATGAGGGTTCCAATTTCTTCACATCCTTGCCAACACTTATAATTTTTAATTTTTTAGTATAGCCATCTTAGTGGGTATGAAAAAAATAGATTTAAAAATTTATTTACATTTCACATGTAACCTACTATAAACACATAAAAATGAAAAATAACTGAAATAAGAGGTTCACAAAATAGTAAACATTCTGATATTTTCTATTCTGTCCTGGTATAATGTATCCTATTTCATTTTTCTTTAAAAATGCTGGTTGCAACTCACTAAGCTGACGTCATTATCCATCGCAAGATCATGGTCCACTGATGGGACTCATTGCCCTGCTAGGTGCACAAGTTTTTCTAGGAGTACTTTTTGTGTTTACATGAAAAATAGGAATAATTTTCTTTTGTGAGTACTAGAATCAAATAAAATTTACAGCAAATAAAATTCATAATTATAATATATACTACCAGCAAAGTATCGAAAGAGTCTGACCCAAAGGTTAGAAAGCCGGGGTTAATTCTGACCCTGAAACTTTCTTTGCATCCTTGGGCGAACAACTCCTCTGAGGCCATTTTCTGCAGCTGGTAAATGAAAAGCACAATGAGCAGCACATCCAGCTGAGGCCTGTGCTGAGGACTGGATACAGCGTGATGGATGTGGTTATAGTTTGAAAGCAGGGGATGCTATCAACAGTGAATTGTTGAAGTGTTACTACAGGAGCCTGCTTGTAGAGCACCAGTCAGGAACAATCAATAAATAGCAACAGCCAGGACTGCCACATTCGTTGGCTACTTCCTATATGCCAGGTATGGTTCTAAACCCTTTGCCTACATTAACTCACTTAGTCTTCAAAATAGCCCTAGGAGGGAAGTACTGTTCACATCAGCCCATTGAACAAATGAGAAAGTCAAGGTACAGGGCAACTTGGCAACAAGTAATTCCAGTCCTCTAAGAAGTGAAAGAATAGGTTTGAACTCAAAACGTCTGCCTCTTGTGCCTGAATGCTTAACCACTAACCCTATCCTCCCTATTTAATTAAGGCAAAAATCAGAAGTTTATATTAACATGTCTGAGCCCTTATAAAGTTTCCTGGAGCATTAAGTATCATTGCAAATTAAATGTTTATTTAAGAATAATCAGGGAAGAAAAAAATGTACTTTTGGGGACCATTTTTGTGGGAAAAAAGAATGTAATCATTAAATCGCTGCAAGAAAGGATCAGATATCAGCTTTGAAGCTTATAGAGTCACCGAGGGTTCGTGTATATGTATGTGTAGCGGTGTGTGTGCCTTCACTCAGACGGCCTTCAAAAAGACAGGACCGGCTCTCTAGTGAGGCTAAAGGTGTGATGGTTCAGGAAGGTACAGGACGCCCGAGGAGATGAGACCAGTGGCTCTGCTGTCCGAGTGCCAGGGCCTCTGAGTCCTGCCACAGTGACCCCGCACTGACATTAAACATCCCGTCCCTGGGAATGCCACTCCTGGCCTGGCATCCCGTCAGCCGCTCAGCCTGCCGGGCAGAGATAAGAGGAACTCAAGCCTTTGATTCCAGACACTGGGGAAGGCTCCCATCAGCTGAAGAGATGGATAATTTTCAGCTGCAATGACTAGGGGCACGGAAACGCTTGCTTTGATTCATTAGTCAGATCAGTGTGACTTGCATGTCCAACTTTCTAACTGGGAGGTGAACTCCTAATCCTGGTCTTTCAGGCTGAGTCATCCCCAGGAGGTGCTCTCTCTCCTCTGGCCTCTCTGTAGGCAGACCTCAGTGTTGGAGACCTTTCTGCCCAGTGCCGCCCGGGATGCTGTCCAAAGTCTGTTTCTAATGAACTGTGCTGCCGGACGGAGCGCGAGCCAGGCTCCACTTAGGGGCTGGGTGAACTGGCTAATCAGAGACAGGCCCATGGGCGTCACCAGCCTGTTCTCACCAAGGCAAGGAGAGCCCTGACCTTGGGTTACCACATGTTTCCTGGAGGCTGCCAGGTCCTGCTTGGCTTGGCCATGGCCAGGGAAGGCCTCCGTCTTAGCACAACTGGAAAAGATGTTGCTGGCTTACACATCGCAGTCTCTGAACTGTGTTGCTGAATTAAGAGGAACGGATGGTTTTGAAAGGCTCATCTCTTTCATTATGAATGCGGAATGCTTTCCTGCTGACAAGTTCTGATGTTTAGGAGCGCTCTTTGCTGACGCAGCCCTTCCCTGCCATCCATGCTGCGGTACAAGCGGGCATCCCCACGGCGGGCCCTTCCTGACCCAGCTGCCAACCGGTGTTCTCTGAGTGCACAGAGAATCCATGCCATCACTTGCTCCCACCTGTGAATCTCCCTGTAGGTTTCAGAATACCTGGGTCTGACTGGAGAAGGTTCAGAATTCCTTTTCTGGCTAGAAAACCCTTTCACAGTGCGGGGAGAAGAGTTCCCAGTCTCACTTCACAGGGACCTGGGACTCATCAAGTCTGAGGACCTCTCTCATCCTCGCTTTCAGCTGAAAGCTCAAGCATAAAAGAACAAAGGCTCCCAGGGAGAGAGCAGGGCCCGGCACTGTGCACCAGGAATCCCTCCTGAAACTTAGCAGGTCTTTTACAGCCCATTTGGCATTTGGTCTGTTTTCTGTGCTTCATGCTCATAGACTATGCTGCATACATTCTCAGATTGTTCAAGGATGAATGGAAAGTGGGCTGCCTTATGTGAATAGTTCATATTGGATCACTTCTTTTTTTTCAGTATTTCTTTCTATTTTTTTTCCTCTCAAGCATATCTACTTCAGGAAGCATGGAGAGAAAAGAGCCTGGTGGGAAAATTGTATCAAGTGATAATGACATGTCCTGATGGGAAAAATTCTGGGGCAAGCAGATTTGGGGTTTTACTGTTAAGCTAACATTAGATTTCCTATCCTAACAAGATTTAAGCATCTTGTTTTTCTAAATGCTTTTTCATTTGTGTTAAAACAGGGGGGAAAATGACATCTAACCCTTTTATTCCTGAGAAAATAATCAGCATCCTCTGTGCTTTGCCAACAAATCTTTTTGTCCCACTTATTATAGGAGCCACAGTATCCACAGTTTGGGAAAAGCACTACCCCAGCTGCGGCATTTGTTTTATGTTGCCTTGGATGCTGTGTGTTCAAGATCTGTGCATGTGTATGGATATATGTGTGTGTTGTGTGCATGTGTATGGATATATGTGTGTGTTGTGTGCATGTGTATGGATATATATGTGTGTGTTGTGTGCATGTGTATGGATATATGTGTGTGTTGTGTGCATGTATATGGATATATGTGTGTGTTAATTTAAGGTCAGGACATTATCAAAGAGGTAAGAAATCAGCTCAACTCTTTATAGGGAATGAGTTCTTTATTTTTATTCCTCAGACCTTTTATAAGTTTGTGTTCTTCAGTTTGCATTAAAGTATCAACAGCCTACTTTTTAAAATTTTTTTCTAGATTCATGTAACAGAAGATGAGATCTATTCAGAACCTGCTATTAAACAGTTTTCTCTTACTTAATCATAATCATCTGCTTATAACTCTTTGAAGAGTAGACTTGCTCACTTGAGTTGTGATTTTCCAAAGGGTATATTTAGAGTGTCTGTTAAAAACAAACAGAAAGTAAATAGGAAGGGAAGGGAGTGTTGGTATGAGTGGAACAGAAAAAAATGGAGGAGAAGCCTGCTCTTTTAACATAGAGAATGCTGAAATAAAAGACTGAGGCAGGAAAACCACGCAAACCATCATTTGTTTTCTGGGGCCGCCGATTGCTTTTTGTGGAGCAGCTTGGAACATTTTCATGCTATCATAGGAAACAGCACACTGCAGGAAGGGCTCTGATTTCTGTGGCTAAAATATCTATCTCCATTTCCAGAAGCAGAAACACAAATGAGGTCCGATGTCCTTCTGGTTGAAATCTTAATGGAAAATAACATAGATAATTTTCGTGCATTGAAATAAACACATCAATACAAACACATGACTACAAGCAAAACTGAGGTGAATAAGCTCCATGGATTATATCAGGGTCAGTGTCCTGGCTGTGATATTGTACAAGGTTTTACCATTGGAAGAACTGGTTAATTAATGCAAGGGATCTCTCTGCATTATTTCTTACACTTGCATGGGACTCTATAATTATCTCAAAAATTTTAATTTTTACAAATTTAGAAAAGTAAAGGAGAAAAGTACAATATGCTACTTTAAAACTGAAAAGAATTAACATTTGTAATTTGAAAACAATTTAATTAAAAGCATTTAAAAGACAAAGTGTACTTTTTTGCTAATTCTTTTATAAATTATTGGTATGTTATCACAGCACCTAAAAAATGAAAGGTCACAGACACGGTATACTTCAATTTGTAAGTTCAGAGGCTATTTTGGGTAGTTTAAACCAACAGTATAAATTTTAGTGAGAAATATGAAGATACGTTTTTACCTATTTTGATGAAATTTATGTTGAATTTCACCCTGACTGGCAACATATAGGTGCCGCTTAGCCAGAAGCTGGGCTCACAGCCGGTTGCAGACAGGCGGTAAGGGGTGGGGGTCCTGGACTTCAAGAGCCCCAGAGTGCGAGAGGGATGTCTGACTGCCGGCTTAGGCCCAATCCCCAGGGCCTAAGCTGGCAGGCAGACAACCCCTGAAGGGTTCTGGACTGCGAGAGGGCTCAGGCTGGGCTGAGGGACAAGCCCCCCCCCCCCCCGCCCCCGCCGTCAATACACAATTTTTGTGCACTGGGCCTCTAGTATATATATATATATATATATATATATATATATATATATATGCAGATACGTATCAAAACTTCATCTTAATGTAATGTCTCTACACATGTATTAATATTCTGCATCTTATGTAATAATAATATATCTTACTGAACAAAATAATACAGAGCGATCCCATGAACCTTTCCCTCAGTTTCCCCAATGGTAGCATTTTGCACAATATACACAATACCATAGTCAGGAAATTATTATTGATACAGGACAATAATAATTCAGGACAGTTGATGCTTTATAAAGCTAACAAAGCTATAGCTTTAAAGTTATCAAAACAATAGCTGATTAACTATTAGCATACTTTCTAAACAAAACATACCCTACCCACTACAAATAACTATTTTTAAATTTACTACTAATTTTACAGGCTCAGAGGACTTTTCCTTCCTTATTCCTTTTCTTCCTACCTTTCACCTGTCTACTCTTTAAAAAAAGAAGAAGAAGAAGAAGATCACAGGGCATTATGATAAAAACAAATTGCTTTAGATATTTTCTGACAAATATTTATGTCATTATAAAGCTTAGAGCTAGATTATTTGTAGCAACACTTCAGAGACCAGACTTCATGGAAATTGAATAATTAAATCCCCTATGAAAGTTACTTTACTACCTAACAGCCTGTCAAAGCTTTTGAGATTTATCAAATCCCTGCTAAAACACAACAAAGCTATACAGACAGCCTGAAGTTGATACTGAGCTTTGATGTGTTATTTTGTAAGGTTTGAAGAAAGTGGTGATGTTAAAAGGATAGAGATTTTCCTTTAAAATACATTCCTTAAGAAAAATGGCCTGCAGTAAGAGCTTCAGTCTCATTTACATCCAATCCAGATTGGACTCTGAGGAGCTGTTCCAGGCGTGGCAGCTGTCCACAGAATGGCTCCTCCACAGGGAAGAACTTGGCGCTTGACACTGTTGAGTAGAAAGAACACTTACAAGAGGGAAAGTGACAGGCTTGGAGAGCTAAGAAGGACTCCTTTTATTCGATTGCAATGGTACACCTTGAGGGGTTTTAAGCAGCAGATGATGAAATGATCTGGATTATGGCTGCAATGAATGAAGGGGGCAGAAGACTAAGCAAAGAGGTCATCCTGAAAGTAATTGCACTGTCCAAGCCATAAATGGTGGCTGGGTTGAAGTGACACCAATGGAGGTGGGGGGAAAAGTATACAAATTTGGAATAAAGTTAGGTGGTCAAATCTATTAGATTTGGTGATAGATTGATAGAAGGAGATGCTGAAAAATGTCTTTGGATTTCTGGTGTGAATAACCAGTTTGATTTAGGTACCATTTAATGGGATAGAAAAAGGAGATAGCATTTATTGAGAATAAGGTAAAAGGAAGGACTAACTTTGGTGGAAAGAAAAAATAAGAGTTCAGCATTGAACATATTGAGTTTGAGTGCCCCATCAGCCAAATGGAACTCACTGGTGTTTTAGCACAGGCAAGTTAGCCCGGCGGAAGAGAAATAAGGTTGGAGTGGGTCGCAGGACGAATTTGAAATAAGGAAGTTAAGAAAGCATTTATTTTCTATCACGGAAAAGAAGCACATGCAAGATGAGGAAGGACCTGCAGAGAATATTATGAATGATCAACCACTTCTCTAAGCTTAAGACTTGAGGAATATCTTTTTTCTTATTTCTGGCACTTCTTGGGGAAAATATCCAGGCACTTGATCAGTGTCCAAGCTACTATAATGACAATATTATCATTGACTGAGCATCTGCTTACCACATATCAGCCATTTTATGTCTTATCTCAATTTATCTTTAGAAGAAACCTGTGCTGTACTTATTATTATTATTATTATTATTATTATTATTATTATTTCCATTTCACAGGTAAATAAAAGCTGAGGCTTACAGAGGTTAAGGAACTTTCCTCAAGTCACATTCTTTTAAGTGGAAGAACTAGTATTTAAACTCAAATAGTCTTAGACCTCATGCTCATAACTACTAGTGTGGTATACCACCCTCTGTATATGTCAGTAGGCACTGCTGGGTGACAATTCTTCTTAGGTCTCTAGCATTTCTGCACATCTTTCTAGCAGAGTCATTAACTGCCTTGGTTTCAGACTATTTTCAAGGATGTTAGTATAGCATAGCAAGGATGTTAGTATAGGATGTTGTAAGATTGAGATAGTGTCTCTGTCCAGAGAAAAGGGCAGGCTTTGCTTAGTGCCTAGATAAAAGACTTGTGTTCTTATGTTCAAGGTTCCACTACTATATCCCAACCTGCTGCATCTGAAGGTGTCATCCGGCCCTCTGCACAGTCCTGTATGAACTGGGCCTTGGAGAACCAAAGCAAATACTGATACTCCAGATAGTGTATTGCTGTGAAAAATAAATTTTTTGTCCTTTGTATCTGACCCAGAAGTCTCATGTCTTCTACCAACAGCCATGAAATCAGCAGGCTAACTTAGCCTGAAAGGAGGGTAAAATACAGCCCTCCTCACAATTTTTGATGGGTACTATCACCTCCATTAAGTGCAGAGAGGCCACATACATCCAGTAAAGGGACGAGGTGGAATTTAAACTCATGTCTGCCTCCATCCAATGCGTGCACTCATGCCCACTATTTCATGAATAGTAGAAAGGGGCCATACCGGAAAAGGGGAAGGAAAATAGTTGATGAACCCTATGAAGGTGATCTCGTGGCTCCCAGAGAAAAGTAAAGAAAGGTTTAATGTAAATCAGTAACCCCCCCGGGCTTATTGCCCAAACAACTTGTCAAGCCAGCTGTTTTCCTTTGGATTTTGTAATGAATACGGGGGTGCTCCACCCAGATCTTAACTTCAGAACTGGACGTTTGGGAAGCCAAAGGCCGTCATTGAACCTCTCTCCATAAACTGTCAGGCTGCAGATTGCTGCCTTACCCCAGGTCACATCCTCTTCCATGGTCTATGGTGTGGGGCTGGGGGGGTGGGGGGGCGCAGGGGAGGGGGCATATAATGTTCTGGTGCCTTTGATTTAAGGTAGGACAGCTCTGAGCTTCACTCCAGAGCTTCCTGTGGGAGAGACTCAAATATTCTGCCTTTTTCACATTAATATCACAATTCAACTCCCTCCTCTGCTCAAACCTTTCTTCACTCCCCCACAGTGTTTATCTTGGGACTCTTCTCAATAATTTTCCAGCACACAATCTCAGCATACAAATTGTAGAAACTTTCCTAGGAAACAGACCTGGAACAGTTCTCTTATGAAGTCATGATATGAAACATAAGGTCATATAAAAATGTGCCCCCCAGAGATTTTGTGTATTTTATGTGACAATTTTTGGTATCTGTAGGTTTAGGAAAGTCAGTTAAAATGTCATATATAAGCTCATCAAAATAACATTGTTAATCCAAATTACAGTAAATATAAGAAATTATATTTTTAAGCATTACAATTGTGACAATTTTGTTCTATGTTCACTGACTTGCATTTTCTTATATATTATTCTACTAATAAATGAAAAGCAATAGGAAAATCATTAGTTTATTGGGTAATGCCCTGATGGAAATTTTGGTATAATTGAATCTCTGCTTTCCCTTGATATACAAATACTCAAGTGTTCTATAGAATGTGTAAATGTAACCACGAGAAGCATTTGCAAGTCACCATTTAATGTGTCCAAGAAAGATATGCTAACCTCTTGTTCTATAGAGAGAGGCAAGAAGTCTATATGCTTTGTTGGAATGAAAAGTCAGGGATTTGTGCAAACTCTTAAGAATGGATTTGGAAAAGGAAAATGATAGTGAATGCACTGAAACAACCTGCTAGCTTCTGACTTGAGAATAATAGGCCAGTGAGAATGAAGGCCAGGTAGGGCAGCATCAGGCCCATGTCATGTCATTAATGTCACAGAACCCAACCTTTTGTCTAATGATGTCATCAGCTTTCTCCCATCTTCTCAAGGTTGTACAAACACCATATCTAGAAACAGCATGAATTTCCTGAGGGCTAAAGCTCTAGCATGGTTGTTGATTGCTTCTGATTCTCAAACTAAGTGAGGCAATAAGAATACCCCTCACCCTGCAAAATAAGTTTTGTCCATTTTGATGAGTAAATCAGGTTTTTATCCTCTTGAGAGAGGTTTAATTTTCAAACTGTGTTAAAGAGCAGACTATTTCTGATTTCCGTAAAAGAAAAATCCACACTAAACTATTTTAAAGCTTTACTTTTTTAAAGTTCTACATAAAAAATTTATGTTTCTCATAAATAAGTGCATTGTGTTTATAAGTTTACCTTTGTAATGCAACCAGTTGAATTAGAGTATCAAAAGAATGTTATACAAAGGCTAAAATTTAACTCAGTCATGTAAACAAATGAGGCAAGCAAAATGCTTCAGAGTGTACAGAAAGTTTAACGTGGTTAGAGCAAATCTTCCACAACAACTTTTAAATTGAGAAAAAAATTTCCAGAGATACTAAGTACTGTTAATACAAACATAGGGAAGTGTTTGGTTTAAACCCTTGCGTAGCTTCTTAAAGTTGTGTACAATCAATAGAACTGCATTGTTATCTAAACAGCCAATATATTGCTTCATATTCGTGATATCTTACCTTCCAGTCATTAGACCAAAAGTGAGATAATGGAATGAGCAAGTTTGTATGGAGAAAACAGAAGTTCCATCCCCAGAGATGCTTAAGGTGACACTAAACAGAAATTTTAGAAATATATTGTTAGGAAATCATGTTCCCTAATGAAATAAAAAGCTTCAGTATTTTTTAAATGAGAGATATACAAAGCTCTTTACTGTTACTTAAAATCATCATCGTTGCTCAACAATTTTCTAGCAAAGGGAACAGAGATTTAGTCAACTGAAGTTCAGGTGGTAAGTATAAAAGTGGGGCCTATTTTGAGATCAGCATTCTAAATCTCAGAGGTAAAGTCGTGTGTGTGTGTGTGTGTGTGTGTGTGTGTGTGTGTGTGTGTGATCAAGGACTCTTAATGAAACCTAATACTTCAGTGGCCGGAACATGTAGAGGCCTCAATAGCTGTCAATCTTTGACTATAGATTAGAAGGAGATATTTCCTGTCTGTCTGGATGCCTAGAATAGATTGATTACAATCGGGCTTGGATTGTAGCCATAGAAAATTCTAAGCAGAGTTATTTTATACTTGATTGCTCTTGAAGTCAATAGCCTTCACAGATATATACTTTAGAAACTTATTAAATAAGTATTTTTTCTGGCTGTTCTGGGTTGTGCTCAGGGATCAGTTGGGAGTCTTAGAAGCTGAGCAGAATTTCTCTAAAGCAGAAAGACTAAAAACAAAATAGGGCGAAATAAAGGAGAAAGGCTTCTTCCCTAGGCGTGCATTAACGAAGACAGTATGGCAATCATTGATCAGATTTAAATTCATTTTCTTGTCTACCAGAATTTGACATTTTTATAACACATTCTAATACTGAAATTTGGAAAAGAATATCCTGGGTTAAGGAATGAGCCTAGTTCTTCTACTTCTGATGGTCCTTTCCCCCAGTGTCTATCATTACCACTCAGAAACAATAGAGATCTCAAATGAGATAAGACTAAATCACATGGGAAAATCTGAAAAGCTGCCTCTTTCTGAAGCAGGTTAGTGCAAGTTCCATTGTTCTAACTGTGTAGGCAGAAGAAACCATTGAGATACAGTGTTTTGGGTGTTGTTGGTTTTTTCACTCTTGCCAGGTAAGAAATTATTGCAATACTGATAATTCACACTTCTGTGGATTAAGGGGAGGGTGACTTCCATTTTCTTTCTTAGCTATTGTGAAACTCAGTTTCTTTCTTCCTACCACAGATAGCAACGTGATGAAATCACAGTCTGTAAAGACTGGCATTGCCTTCAGTGACATCATGGGAACCTGGTAGATCGTGTTGAGGGCAGCATTAGGCCTTACCTGATCCCAAAAAAGTATTTTTAAGTTGCTTACCTTTGGATGGTTTTCCTGTGTCTAAAGAAAACCAGCCTTTGACACCCAAATGAAATAAACTGTCCTACTTCATACAGCATCCATTTCACATGCAAAACTGTCTTCAAAAAATGAGGTTTTACTGACCTATCTTTTTTCTGAATGGTAGGATGAGATAAAGAAAAAGGATTGAATTGGGGATCAAGTGAGGCAAGATTTAATTTCACTGGTGCCACTTGCTGGTTTAGTCTTTCCATACTCATCAACTTCCTCTCTATGGTTCACAGTTTACTTATTTGCAAAACTAAAAGTAGAATAAATTGAGTTCTAAAATTATATGATTTTTGTGGACTCTAGATAAGCATACTTTTTTATTCCTAGATTTAGGAATGCCTTTGCATCTATTGAAATTCATAATCCAAGCAATGAAAAGTAATGAGGAAAAAGACTTTGCTAAGATAGAAGTGATCTGTTTTCATTTCCTTTTTAATATTTGAAATTAGATGGGGCACAGAGTTCTGTGGATTCTTGGATAGGTATACATCTGGTAATAAATTTGTGATGAAAAGCCCATCTCTTTCAAGAAAACTCTTACATTTTATCTATGTCTATAGTCTCTTTCACGTCTAGACTCAACATTGAATAAACACTGTGCTCTCAGCCAAGGACAAGTAAATCCAGCATTAGTCATAACTGTCTCATTTCACCCACTCAGAGGAAGCCCACAGCCTTTCTCTTCCATATTGCCCTAGATTGCTTTTAATCTTTTTGCTTTAGGGACATTCTGCCCAGTTTCTAAGACTCCCAAGTGATCCCAGAGCACAGCCCAAAATAGCCAGAAAGAATATTTCTTTAACAAGTTTCTGAAGTATCTATCTCTATAGGGTATTGGCTCTAAGAGCAACAGGGCAACAAATAACTCTGCTTGGAATTTTCTATAGCTACAGTCCAAGCCAGACTGTAATCAATCCATCCTACATGTCCAGACAGACAGGCAGCGTCTACATTTACTAGTATCTACAGTCCTGAAATGACGTGTATTGAGGCCTCTTCATGTTCCGGCCATTGTATCAAGCATTTCATGTAAATATCATTGCTTAGTTTCCATAGCAACATGGTGAATTAGGTGATACTTTCATCTTCACTTTCCAGAAAGTTTAGGTAACTTGCCTAAGACCCCCAGAGCGTTTGCCTCTTGGTATAGATGCTGTATGCTTTACTCCTTGGCACATGGTCATTTGTATTGAGGATGGACTGGCTAAGAGGATCTCAACACCTTTACCTTAGAAGAAGGCCTTGGATCCTCTGCTGGTGTGCTTCTGCCACGCAGTTCCCCGACAAAGTCACGGCACGGCCAAGGTGAAACTCAAGCTGAGCAAAAAAGAGGAAGGAAAGTAGAAGAAAGGATTCCCGAAAGGTATCTGATCATCATTGCCAACAACATGTTCTGGCTTTTTGCTTTAAAAATCATCTTTTTCAAAACACTTTTCTATTTGCAAGTTCTGTAGTTGTTTGGTGACAAAACATTTTTTTTTAATCTTTGTAATGAGAAAACTTGAAAAGAAATGTATTCCAGACTAAGAAGGCAAACCTTCCACGTCCTGTTTAGTTTCTAGCATACTTGTTTGCAAAACAAGCTTCAGTCTGCACACACCTAATTTGGGCAGCCAGACTTAGAAAACATTCCAAGCTGAGCTGTCCCAGCTGCTTGTTTATAATTCTGCAAGAACCGTGTTTGTGGATCGCAACTTGCCAGGGGGACATGCTGTCTGTCAGGCATGGAATGAAGAGCAAAAAACCCTCAATTTTGTTTTCTTTTTAAGTTTTTCTAAAAGATGAGAAATAGAAATAGAAGCTAACATTTGCTATTATCTCATTTAATTCTTCAACAATCTTAAAAGTATTATTATCTCCATTCCCCAGAGGACAAAAAGATTCAGAGGCCCAGGAAAGAAGAGTTACTTGTCCTCATCACTGTGATTCTGGGGTGCAGGCTGAGACTCCCCAGGGCTGGTTCTCCCACAACACAGAGACACGGGAAAACCAAATGTTCTTTAAAACTCATGTTTGTTGGACATCTTAAAATATACGTTTAAACTAATCTTCCATCACCATATATACAGGGTATGGCAAAAGTGGGTTTACAGTTGTGAGTATGGCAAATAATTTATTCTTGTATTATTATTGTTCATTTTTTTCCATATGAATAACTGTAAACCTACTTTTGCCATATTATATTTATACAGTATATTTAATCCTCACCAGAGGATATGCTTTTTATTCATTTTAGAGAGTGGAAAGGGGGGAGGGAGAGAGAGAGAGAGAGAGAGAGAGAGAGAGAGAGAGAGAGAGAGAGAGAAACATTAATGGGAGAGAGAAACATCAATCAGTTGCCTCCCATTTGTGCCCCAACTGGGGATAGAACCTGCAATCTGGGTATGTGCCCTAACTGGGCCCTTTGGGTGTACGGGACGACCTTCCAACCAACTGTGCTACACCAGCCAGTGTCATCATACATTTTGTTAGAGCACTTGTAGATTCACAGCAAAATTGAATAGAAGGTACAGATAGTTTTATATTCCCCCTTCATCCACACATGCGCAACCTCCTTCATTATCAACATCCCCTAATGTAAATGATGGACTTGGAGTGATGATGATGTGTCAGTGTAGGTTCATTTATTGTAACAAATGTACCACTGTAGTGAGGGATGTTTTTCTCTGACTAGCTTAGTTCACTTAGCATAATGTGTTCCAGGTCCATCCGTACTGTTGCAAAAAGTAAGATTTTCTTCTTTTTTAAAAGAAACAACAACAAACACACATGTTTTTATTAATTTTAGAGAGTAGGAGAGGGAGAGAGTAAAACATCAATGTGAGAGAAGGCTTTCCCCTGCACACACCCACTGGGGATTGAGCCTGAAATCCAGGCATGTGCCCTGACAGGGAATCAAACCAGTGACCTTTGGGTACATGGGACGATACTTAACCAACGGAGGAACATGGGCGGGAGCAAGATTTCCTTCTTTTTTTGTGGCAAAGTAGTATCCCATTGTGTAAATGTACCTGAGCTTTTCCATGCATTTCCCTGAGGGCATATAATGTGGAGCATCTTTACATATGCTTATTTGTCAATTGCATATCTTTTTTTGGTGAGGTGACTATGCCGGTCTTCTGCCCATTTTTCCAATCAGGTTGTTTATTTTCTTTTTGTTGAGTTTTGCCAGTCTTTGTATATTTTGCATCATAATCCTTCATCAGATTCTCTTTTGAGATTATTTTCTCCCAGTCTGTGGTATGTCATCTCATTCTCCTCTCGGTGTCTTTTATAGAGCAGAAGTTTTAAATTTTAATAGTCTAACTTGTCAATTATTTCTTTCATGAATCATGCCTTTGCTGTGGCATCTAAAAAGCTTAGGGTTTTCTTTAAACAGCAAAATATGTATTTGGGATAGTCACATTTATTCATGCAGCAGTCCATAAGAAAATTAGATTCAGAAATCATAATTGTTAAAAGTTTTCAGGTCCTCATAGTAAATTGGTTTTAATTTCCGTATGATATTACATATAAATTGGTGAAAAGTGAGTATTTGTAACCCCTCTTTTGTCAGTTTCAGAAACTTGGCAGCAATGCCTCCTAATTCACCAGCTTTTCTGAGTCAGAAGGCAAAGGCACCTTGAATTACCAGCAAATGTTCATATAATGATGTGAAGTCAGGTGTCAGACTTCACTAAGCCCAAGTGGCCGCAGCAGGAAGGCCAGACAACAACCTTGTCTAAATGTTTGACAGACTGGAACCTTAAAACATGCAATAGGTTCATCGTCCTAGTATCTGCCACACAGGAAGGTCCCTGGCTCCGCTCCTAACGGTTATGTTGCCAAGGCTGCGAAGAAGTCACACTCAGGGACATGGTGCCACAGACGGTTTTCCACAGCACAATCTTCCGAAGCAGAGAAAGCTGTGCATCCCCAGCGACCTGCCTATAAAGTTTTACTTCATCTGCCCTCCACTATCTATTATTGCTGTTCTAGGAAATGCCTCATAAATTGAGGACAGAGTTTTAGGAAACTACTACAAAATAGGGCCAACAAACTAACTCCTTAGGGGTATGACATATTAATGTATAGGAATTTCTGTAATACAAAACAATTTAATATTCCTTGTATATAAGCTATACTTTTATAAAAATAACTCTGAGTTCCAGGCCTCCTCTTCCCATCCCCATCCTCCTGTTGGAAAAATACCCCGAATTCTTTCCTATCAACTCAGGCTAATTGCACAGGTCATGGGTGAAAACTATTTTTAAGGAAAGTTGCATATTTGTTGAACGAACTGTTTCAGAAGAAGGAAAAAATGGTGATTTGAAAGAGTTCTGCCTGGGGTACCACGAAGCAGTAATTTATTAAACAATGCAACTCCATCAAGTCAATATGTCTACCAAAAGGAAGACATCGACCCTTGCCTAAGGGAGGGACACATTTTCCTCCTCCAGAATGAGAATTTTCCTGTGGGATTAAATCATTGATTCAAAATGGGGGAGACTGAGACTGTCCGAATGTCAGTTGAGACTAAATTGACTGCAAATCTGACTTAGAACGGCTTAAACGAGTAAAGGTGTCTACTCAACTGGAAGTGCAGGATGGGATGGCTTCCAGGTTGCTTCATCCAGGGCCTGTGTCCTTTTAGCTGTTCCCTCCCTCTGGTGTAGCCCTCAGCTGGCTTTGCTCATTGGGGGCAGAAATGGCTGTAATAGCAACGGGCCTCATATCCATATATATTACAACATCCTGGGCAAGAGGCTTCTGGAACCTAAGTACCAATTAGTCACACACAGTGGGACCATCATGCACAAACTGGCTTCAGCCTGAATTCCTTGAACCAATCTTTGCAAGAAGGAGCCTACGATGACCTTGACTGAACTAAAAGAATCAGAGCCCCACCTCTGGTATGGAGGATGGAGTCTATTTCCCCTCTACCATGTCCTACACAATGGATGAGAGATACTGGGGAGAGCATCTCAAAGCCCACATATATCCATGAAATTTTAGTGAAAACTGTGCATATCACAACAAATACCTAAGAACATTACACGTGTATATTTTTCTTTACTTTTTATTTTTTGACACTATTATAGATATTCCTGTTTCCCACCCTCCTTTGTCCCCCTCCATCCAGACCCTTTCCCCGCTTCCCTCTGGCCATCACCACACTGTTGTCTGTGTCCATGGATTGCGTATATATATGTTATTTGGCTAATCCTTCTCCTTCTTTCATCCAGTCCCCAGAATATTATGTATATATTTTTTATTTGAAAGGTTTTTCAGAGAAACTGACTCCAGGAAGAGTAAAGCCAGCACTATCAACAACTTAAGGCTTTAAGTGTAACTAAGAATGTGTGTGTTCTGCTTCTCCTGTGCTCCTTTTTTATTCCTGTACCATGACAAGCCCCTCTCCATCCCTGTGGGCCACACCCTGTGTGCCCTGCAAACCCTTCCTCCCACTGCAGCTGCTGCTGAAGTGACCTGCTCCCCATAGGCACTGACCAGCTTGGAGCAGGTGGAACTGCCAGCTCCTTGCTGAAGGCCCACTGTCTATGCCTCTTGCTTCCTCCTTGGGGTTTCTCTATGGATGCCAATGGGAGCCTGCTGGGGAGTGCAGGGGAGTCCACTCCCATGGGCCACAGTTCGCCAGTGGGGTTGGCAACCGAGCACCATTACTTCCTTGTTTGTCCTCTGGGCAGATAGTTCAGAGCACATTTCATGAGGATCCTCAAGAAGGTGGAGGGGTTAAGCCTTATAGGTGTCCTGTATCACTTCCCCTCCTTCCCACTTTCACTCCCCTGCCCCTCACATATGCTCCCTGGGGACCCTAAAACTCAATAGCAATAAATACATACATACATATATACATAAGTAAGAAAATAATTTACATAAATATACAGTGTAGGAGAAAAGTAGGTTTACAGTTATTCTTATGGAAAATAACACAATAATCCTATCTAATAAAAGAGAAACATGGTAATTGGCGTACGACCGATACCCTTTTCATTGGCTAATCAGCGAGATATGCAAATTAACTGTCAGCCAAGATGGTGGCCGGCAGCCAGGCAGCTTGAAACTAACATGAGGCTTGGTTGCCTCAGTGACGGAGGAAACCAACGTTCCCCGCCTGCCGCTGCCTCTGAGCTGGCAGTTTAAGAAACTCTGTAACAAATACGCCCAACTTCAGCCAGCAGATTCGCAACATTGTAAGCAAAGGCCAGAAACCTACTTTCAGCCGGAGGCCTAAGAGCTGGAGCCAAGCCTCAAGCTAAAGCTGGCCCAGAATTAAAAAAAAAAAAAAGGAAAAAAGGAGCGTTTGGGAGTTCAGTCACCCCCAGCCTGAAAACAGCCCTCAGCCCCTCACCCAGACTGGCCAGGCACCCCAGTGGGGACCCCCACCCTGATCCAGGACACCCTTCAGGGCAAACCAGCTGGCCCCACCCATGCACCAGGCCTCTACCCTATATAGTAAAAGGGTAACATGCCTCCCAGAACCGGGATCAGCGGAGCCGTGAGGCCTCCCGGCACCGGGATCAGCATGACAGGGGGCAGCACCCAAACCCCCTGATCGCCCTGCGGCTCTGTGTGTGACAGGGGGCGGGGCCACAACCTCCCTATCCACCCTGCTCTGTGCCTGATAGGGGGGAGCTCCCCCCCCCCACGGGCCCTGCTCTGTGTGTGACGGGGTAGAGCCATAGCCTCCCCATCAGCCCTGCCCTGAGTGTGAGAGTGGCGGCGCCCCAACCCCCTGATCCGCCCTGCTCTGTGGGTGATAGAGGGCAGCACCCCAACCCCCTGATGGGCCCTGCTCTGTGCGTGACAGGGTACAGAGCCCCAACCCCCCTGATGGGCCCTGCTCTGTGTGTGACAGGGGGTTGCTCCACAACCTCCCCATCGACCCTGCCTTGAGTGTGACAGGGGGCGGCGCCCCAACTCCCCAATCAGCCCTGCTCTGAGCCCAACCAGGGGCTGCACCTAGGGATTGGGCCTGCCCTCTGCCACCCGGGAGCAGGCCTAAGCCAGCAGGTCATTATCTCCCGAGGGGTCCCAGACTGCGAGAGGGCACAGGCCAGGCTGAGGGACCCCCCCCCCCCCGAGTGCACAAATTTTTGTGCACCGGGCCTCTAGTTAATCAATAATAATACAAGAATAAACTGTTTCGCATACTCACAGCTGTGAACCCACGTTTGCCCCACCCTGTATTCTTAATAAAGAAAGGTTATTCATTAGCTTATCTTCCAGTAAGCTTGCGTGGTTTTTTTTTGTTCAACTGATTGTTTAGTGATTTTATTTACAGTATTTATAAAAGTAAATGATGCATGGTTTCTTTTTTATGTTGTAATAAACTATTTCCTGAACACCTTTGAAACCTGGCACAAAATATTAGCAAAGTTTGACTGCTGCAATTACAGGTCCAAGAAAGACCCATTCTATTTCATCTGTATGGAAAAATTGTGAGCAGAATTTTCCTTTATTTATAATTCATTTGTGGTTATTCCTAAGGGGCCTTAGAAGCAACTCATTTGTTTTCAAAGCCTCTCTCAAGTTTAACATTTTGAGTGAGTAAAGGAAGCATCTAGGCACACGGGGAAAAGCTCCTTATCTCGAGTGGTCATTAATGGAATCAAAACAGTCAGCTTTATTAGAGCAAAGAGTCATGAGCCATAATGATGGCAAACTTCAGCCTTGTTAGTCAGACCTTGGTATTTCTCACTCTTGAGTCTTACGAAATGTGAGTTAGTAAATACAAGGAGGGAAGTAATGATTCCTTGTTGCTATTTCCATCATTCAAAACAGAAAACTACTAACAGTGTTTCATTAGATACTTTTCTTTATTTCCCTGTTTGATAAATGAATCAATAGGAATGAAACCATAATTAGGAGTGTCTCTATGGAGACAAAAGATCTTCTGGTAATGATGGGAAGGGGCCTTTAACAGGAAGGTGGTACTCAATTCAGAAGCAACTCCAGGAGACTCAGTGGATAGTCTCATTGGGTTAGTGGCAACTTGTCTTCTCAGGTTATGTTCTTTTTCTGGTCACCATCACTAGTATTGGGTTGGAATGGCAACTTAGGGTATAGTATATGCGTGTAGAAAATTAAGCCTTAGGAGCGGACGGGAAGAAATTCTAGAGGCCAATGTTTTACAAACTAAAAAGAAAAATGTTTGGCGTGACAAAAAAAGTAACATGTAATACAAATAATTAAAATAACATATAATTAAAATCAAATGTTATATAACAACAAACTATGGCACCAATGGGAAAAACAAAAGGAAACTTCAGTATGTGTTAAGCATTAATTTTTAATCCTAAAATCTTGCAACCTTGCTTTGTCCTCTCCCAGCTTGCATAGTTATATCTTAATTGTAGTTGATTTGTGTAAAAAGGCCAAAATTCTGAGATTCTTATTTACTCATGAAGATTATCTACTCCTATAATCTATTTACATCCACACAATGAAAAGTATCTCTAATCTACTTCTTTTTGACGCTATAATTTCGGCCTTCTCTTTCTGAAATAATCACAGTAGTCCTTTCTTTGCAAGCATCCTTTCTTGCCTTTTCCCCCTGAATCACCAAAGCTCTCTGGGCCTTAGTTCCCTCATCTATAAAATGGAGATAATAGCAATAATAACAGCTACTTCATGGCTTATTAGGGTTAACAGACATAGTAGAGCTCACATTTATGGAACATCTACTGTGTCAGGCATAGCCCTAAGTGCTCTACCTAGATCAACTAGTTTGTTCCTCATAATGACAGCATTTACCTCTGAAATAAAAGCTATTATTACCCACTTAACACATGGGGAAAATAGACATTTAGAGCAGTGAGCTAGCTTACCCCCAGTACACGCAGGTAGTAGATGCTGCAGCTGTGATATGAATTCAAGAACTCTGCCGCTCAGGCCTCCCCTCATAATCATTACATTCCTGTCGTGAAACTACATCCATTAAATTTGTAGCAGAGTAGTGTACACATCACTTGTTCAGTGAATGCTTGTGATTTATCTTCTTTCATAACTTCAGCATATTTTTTCAGAATTCTGTCTAGGCAGCAAGCATGGAGGGCCACCTAAAGGCTGCAGGCTGTTCCAGGCCACTGTCTGGGCCCCGGGGGCACCCTGGCCCTTCCTGTGGGGAGCTAACTGCTAGCTCTCCTGCCTCTGCCTCTGGCCTCTTTGTTCACTGGGAGCAGGAGGGCACCTCTCTGCTCTGCTCCCTGATTGCCCAGGGATTCGGGAGCCTGATGAAGAGGGAGCGCAGGAAGGTCTGGGTAAATGAAAGAGCTTTGATCTTTCTCTGTAGCAGCACTTCTCTCCACATTTCCCTTTGAAGTAAGCCTCTGCCCGAGCGCATCTCTCCATGACCTTGTGGCAATCAGTGGTGATGTGAGAGGTAACAGAGACACCGCAGAGCTGTGGTAATATTTTTTTTCTAACCAACTACAAACTCCCCAACATTTAACTAGTAAAGCACTGTAAGTTAATGTCATTTAACCAAACAGCAACACCAAACTGATATTGTCATAGTTTTGTCATGTTAATGACAACAAAATCGACCTCTTCAAATATTTTATCTAAAATGCAGATGAATACGTTTCTGAAAGTTCCCAGCCTTTATCTCTGCCGGGTCAGGATCCTTCTCCAATGGGCTCAGGGTAACTTGTGTCAGGTGTTTCGCAGTTTCCAGGAATGACACTCCCATGTCCTCATTGTCTTACTTTCTACCCCATCTTAGAAAGAGCTGGGGAACTGTGTCACTAGCAGCAGAGTTGAGTACCGTCATATCCTCCCCATTTCTTTCAGTTTTGTTGAAATAATTCAGAGGTGTGCATAACTGGATAGATTTATTATTAGCTCAGCCATTAGTCATTCTGATGCCTGACTCCGCCAAGCTTCCTAGGAGTTGGGATTATCAAAAATGACTCAGAATAAATGTGGATGCAGTCAAGTCGCAAACACTGGTCTCAATTAGAGCGCTTTTGCCTCCTTTCAGTCTGAAGGCATTCACCATGTGCCCTCCATCATCTCCATCATCTCCAGGCTCTGGGGTCCTCAAAATCAGCTGCTCAGATCCCAGTTGGAGTGCAAGAAAAAACATTTAGAACTTCTATTTATGGTAACCTTAATACTGTTACAGTTTCATTTTTGTGTGTATTTAACAATGTATATAGTGTATTTTGAGAGTAATATATATTTAGAGCATAGAAATAAATGTTCATGTATTGAAGATGCCCTAAGCAATTTTATCAGGAGGGTGCATCCCCAATTTAAAAACAAAACAGGCTTTAAGCAATGGAAGATGTATGAGAAGCTAGTGGTCATCCAGGGAAAGCCAGATGGTTTGAATTGGAGGGGTGTCATGTGTATGGCCCCCCCTTCCCTCACCCCAGGCTCAGGCAGAGTGCAGACCTTTGCAAGTGGAAGCACAGAGATGTGGTGAAGGGATGGTGTGACTAGCAGAAGCAAGGTTTGGGCACTTTAAGAAGTGAGGAGACTTTAGGCAAGAAAAATGGCAATCCACCCAATTTTTTGTCTTTCTGTGATATAATTCTGCTTCAATTTAATTTGCTCAAAAAGCAATAGCATGATGTCCTCAGAGCAAATCTCCATCTTAGTACCATTGTTTTTATAAAAATTCTGAAATGGGTTCAAAACCCCAAGCTTAATGTTTCCAGAAAGTCTCCCATATTATCATCACACCGTAGAACATGCCTGTGAGGGGAATGAAGGAACTGGAAGAACCTAATCCTGTTGTGATAATAATTTCGGAGCTCTTTTTCACTATTTGATACTAAGGAGAGGGGTGGACACTACTTCCAGGGAAGACCTAGGTCCTAGGAGGTAAGATCTCACTGGTTATTTTCAAGTTCACTTCTGCTAATCCTACCTGAAGACATCCTCCTCTAATGACACCTGTGTATGTGGGGGAGGGAGCCTGGGACGACTTCAGGTGGCAATGTAGAATGGGATAGAGTGTGCTAGCATAGGATGCCCTTGGATGGGCTGGTTTCTCCATATCTTTAAAAGTGGGTGGAGAGTGAGCGGCTTGGCTATGGGTAAGTAGACCTATTTTTCTGAAGAAAACAAAAGTTCACCTAAAATCCACTCAAACGTCAGTGCAGGCTTTTCTTCCGAGTCAGGTAACCTTCGAATGCCAAGGGTAAGCCATGAAAACCAAGAAGACATTAAACTGATCTCAGGTGACTTGTGGGTTTGCATGGAATGTGTCATCCTCTTTGGTGAATTAGCAGGACTAAGGTCAATGGCAGATTAACACCTGCTCAGATAGGCACCTGTGTATCCAGGTCCTGGGTTAGGACCCAAGAGTTTACAGGGTCCCCTGGACATGCCATGGGGGACCCTAATAGTAAAAACAACAGAGGTTTCAGTGTCTTCCTTTTGGACTAAGTCTGTGGAGGGGAGCATGTATCAGTTATGGGGAGCATATACTTCTATGTCTGTCAGTGGTCCAGCATATCCAGAAGGCAAGCGTGCCCTGCCGTGGACTGTGTAGTCCAGTTGACTGGGCATCGTCCAGTGCATTTTAAGGTTGCTGGTTCTATTTTGGTTAGGGCACATGCTGGGGTTGTGGGCTGGATCCCTGGTAGGGGGATGTGCAGGAAGCAGCCAGTTGATGGTTCACTCTTACATTGATGTTTCTCTTTCCCTTTCCCTCTCTCTTCCTCTCTCTCTAAAAAAAAAAGACAAATCAATAAAAAAATATGTTTTAAAAAAAATGGCTGCCAAAGTAGTTAATTGGCATATCCATTATTCTCCCCCAAGACACAACCTATTAGCCACTTATGCAATCCCTTCCTTCTATCTAGTCACTTACCTTGCCTGAAATGTGATTACCCAAGACAAAAAAATTATCAAATAAAAATCCTTACTTAACCTTTATTTTTCAATTAAAAATTGAAAACATTTAAAAGTAAAAGAGTTTTGTCTAAAGTGGAATAATCCAAGGTATATGAAGCTGGCTTTTTTTTTTTATTTTTTTTAAGGTTGGTTCTGTGTCCCAAGGCCAGATATTTTGAACCTCATTTCCGGTATGAGGCAGGAAGGAAGTCTGCAGTTTAACCCCGAGCAAGAGGAAGGTTATACAGCCTCAGAAGTTTTGAATTGGGATCAGGGATAAAATAATACAAATTATAAACTATAGAAACACTTACTTAAATTGTCAGGGGGAACATTCCAAGAGAAGAATAGAGAGAGAGACAGGGGATAGAATAGACTGAAGAACAATTTCCTCCCAATCTGTTGGACTATCAAAGCTACTTAACAAGAAATGGCCAGCCACCTGATCATAATTACAGTCATTCACTGCTAGGAAGCTTGTATTACAGTTTAAGACATGGATAAATGAATCTTGGTATAACACCATGAAAAGAAAAATTTAGAGCTTGCCAGCATTTCCAGACCATTAAATTTACATCTTATGAATGGATGAAGAGGAAAGCGTTAATACAGAAAAGGCCATGGCTATAAATTTACTGTGTGGATTTGCTGAGCTTTCTGCTCATCAAGACACTCTTTGTTTGGGAAGGATGATGATCAGTTGATATCACTTCAAGTAAAAGAAGGCCTATTATTGAGGACCTGATAAATGCCTTTGAAATGCACTAGAAAAACCACTTTTTTATTTTCTTATACTGAAAAAACAATGTAATTCAAAAACAAAAACTCAAATGCCTGTGGCTTGATATGACAGGATGAGAAGGAGACTAAGTCTGTTTAAACTTTCAGGCTAGTATGCCTTTAAGAGTTTAGGGAATGTTTCATGGCATTCACAACCGGGAGGCAACATGGAGAATTGGTCAGAAATGATTGTTAGGAGACAGTCCACATACCCTTCACCTGTACTGTAGATTTTATGTTCCTCTGATTCCTAAGGCTTTGATCTTTCTTCCACACAACCTGAAAACCACTTAGTATGTTTTGGGTCTCGAGCCACCTTCTTTGGACATGCAGCTTCAAAAACAGAGCGGCCAAAGGGCAGAGTGATTATAATAGCTCCTTGCAGAAATGCCTCTCTGCTTTCTGAGCTCACCATGGACCACCTGAATGAGAAGGGTACTGCCCACGAGAGGACAAGTCTAGAGGCAGGAGAAGTTTTTACTCACCCTGTTCCATAATGTGTGGGTGATTTTACAGCCACAGACTACATTAGAAACTTCTAAGCTTCTTTCTACATCAATGATTAGAAGTCCCATTATTTGACCACATCTAGAAATAGGTGTTTTGTTGACCCTCACAACTATAAATGAACCAGCCTCTACTGAGGCAAACACCACAATGGGAAGGCCTCTATGAATTACGATGGTGTAGAACAGAAGCAAGCACTTGTTGGAGCCACATCCCGGGAACCATGTCCACATTTCTTCCACATTAAACCTTTATAGAAATGCGATTTTCCTGCTGACAAGCTAAGCAATTTAGCTGTGTGTCTTAACTTCTCTGTTCAAAACCTCCAAGCCATCCTTCATTCCTCTTTCTTCTTCACCAAATGAGGATTTATTGGGAGTACTCAAGTTGGGGGAAAAGTAGGTTTATAGTTGCTTGTATGGAAAACAATACAATAATTAATAAATAATAATAGAAAAATAAACTCTGTATTGCATACTCACAACTGTAAACCTACTTTTGGCCCACCCTGTAGTATGTAGGAAGCAATGTGCCAGTAGCAGGGAAGATCACATGCCCTAATGTGGGGAAGCAAGTCTGTGTATATGTGAGCACCCAAATGTTTACTGGAATCTTTATGTTTAGTCTTTAGATATCCTTGGTTAAAGGACACTGCAGACACATTTGTCTTTTCAAGGATGCTTATGCTACTGGTAGTATCTAATAGTTAATTTTAGTTCAAGCTGCTGTTGCAATAAAAGCATAAGGAGGCAGGCAAATGGGGCTGTTTCGTTTCTCTAGCCAGGCAGTCCCTTAGCCCTCTCTTTCACAGAAACATGTGTCAGAGTAATCATTCATCAGTCCTCAAGGTCTGCTGGTCAGCCCCAGCACTCTCACACCAAATTAATGGGACCATATTACAGCTCATCCTATTGCCATCTGATGCTCTGGATCACCAGGTGAGATCGCCATGAACTTGTCCCATAGGACACAGTCACAGCTGTATGACTGAAGTCATGGAGTGGTAAGAGCCCTGAAGCCTAGGCTCTTTCTACACACACTTCTACTTTCTCCCCACCTCCAGGTTGTCTCTTCACACAACCTAAGTCTCCTTCAAGTCCATGCTCTCCCTTCTGCCAGTCTTCAGTCTGATTTCATGGACTATTTCAACATCTGATGCTGGTCTCCTCCCTCTCTGTCCCTCCACCTCCTTGCACACTGCTCCTAGACCAACCTTCCATCAGCACAGAGAAGGCATTTCCTTTCTGGTTCCCTAGTTTCTCCTTCCTAGGGCCCAATTTATCATTCCAGTAGCCATGACTACCATCTGAGGTTCACCATGCTGCCTAGTCAATCTTTAATCACATTCTGTTTTTTCCCTTTTCTATGCCATTCTTCATTCTGATCTTTATCCTGAAAATTCCAACCTCACATCTTTGGAAAAGCCTGCCTACTTTGAGTTAATGTGTAACCTCTGGTCTCCCAGAGTCCTTTGTGTAGAACTGCAGTGCAGTACTTACCACATTGAATTGTAATTGTTGCTCACTCACATTTCTATCTCCCTACCCGTATACTGTGATATCCCTAACATGAAGAACTTTCTATCACCAGCCCATGACAGAGCCCGTGATATAAGGGTGGTAGATATTCAGTGGAGGTTGACCTGGTAAAGAAATCTTCCAACGTGCTAACTGCCAAGTCAAAACAGAGTTTGCTGTTTTTGTAACAATGAGTGTTTTAAGGGAGACTATTTTTTTTCCTAAGTTTACCCTTTCATAATAACCTAGGGGAAGTGTGGTATGTAGTACAGAAAATCAATGGCATATTTTGAAAAAAGGTAGTTATCTATTTCAATACTTAAACTATAAATATCACTTGGGTTTTGGTTTAATAAGTTTATCTTTAATCAATAATAAAAAGTTGTTAGCAAAAAGGATAAATGGCAGTATGGAAATTTAATTGCTTGAGATGTTTGCTTTCTCCAGAATGGACGCGAGCTGATGAACAGAGCCGAAGTGAATTCACTGGCCAGACAGTTAAGCTGTTTGTGGCTATCAACACCGGAAGTGTCCAGGCAGTGGTGATGACCAGCTCTCCAGAAAACAGGAGCCCCACTTTGTAGTATTTGCCAGTTTCATAGTGTCAGTGCTCCCACCAGGGTCAACTTCAAGCTGCCAATGCGAAGTCACTGAAAACAGAGTTGGGCTGAGAGCCTACTCTAGCCCTGGCCAGTAGTGTATGGATTGGGAGGCACTCAGAGGAGGCCAATAAAAATGCCCAGAATGCCTTTCTGAGTGTTGTTGTTTGTTTGTTTGTTTTTTTGGTTGGTTGGTTGGTTGGTTGGTTTGGTTAAGAAGATGGAGTTTTGTGTCAGACCAACTTCTGCCATAGGGGTTCAGTACTGGTCATGTAGCTTGAACTGTAAACCTCAGTCTCCTCACTTGCTAATGGGACTGGTAACACTAGTAACAACCTATAGGGTTGTTGAAGAAATCATACTACATGCAAAGGGCTTTAAGTAGCATCTGGCACATAGTGGACACTTAGCAAATATCATCAGCTGATATTGGTGACAATGCCAATAATAGTCTTTGTTCTCAGTTGTGGGTGAGGAGGGCTGTTTCCTTGGGACTCAGGTGCTTAGTTTTGGTGTTAGTGTCATTTACCATTTTCCTGGCCTGTCCCTCTGGCTTCTACAGGCCACAGTTCCTGTTTATCAGTCTGGCCCTTTGATCTCTTTGTCCCATTCTTCATCTTTACCTCTATGGGTCCAGGCGCTGGTTAGTTGCAGACTTTGTGTTGTCTTAGTTCGCATTTTCACTTGGCTTTCAGGTGTACTCTAAGCACTTTATAAAAAATAGAAAGATGATCATTTTTAATAACATAATTCTTGATTGTTATTATATTTTTCCATTTTTAACACCTAATCTAATATAAAATATGAAATTTTCCCTAAGGCTGAATTTAAGACCAAGTGGCATGTACAAAGTACAGATTCTGATTATGAATTTCTTTTGAACTTATAATAATAATGTTAAAAATAAACCACTATTCTCTTAGTGCACAGCAGTTTATATGTTATCAAATTTAATCTTTAAAACAACTCTGTGAGGTAGGTATCATTACTCCCAATTTATCGCTGAGGACACTGAGGCACACAGAGGTTAAGTAATTTACTCTAAGTCACAAAACTCGTGGGAAGTTTAGAATTTGAACATGAGATCAGGACCCAGATGAAGTTGCTTCCACAGCCCTGGCTCCTGTCTTCTCCGTTCTATGAAGTCTCTATTTATAACTATGCTTAACTAAATGTTTCTGAAATATGCTTAACATTATATTGATTCAGTTAATTACAGTGGGGCCTTGACTTATGAGTGTCCCGACTAATGAGTTTTTTGAGATACCAGCTGTCTCTCTGCTGATTTTTTGCATTGAGTTGATAGAGTAATTTGAGTTAATGAGCTCCTTAACGAGCTTGGTCTCGGAACGAATTAAACTCGTAAGTCAAGGCCCCACTGTACAACTTGATGTAACACTAAAATCTTCTATTGTGATATTTTCCACTTAGTTTCAGTTTGTCACCTAGCATTTTATTATGTATAGAATTACCAATAGCTCATTAATGAGCTAACAAGTGACTAAGTGGCCAACGAACAGTGAGCAAAAACTATAAAAGCTTTTTTTTTTTTGTCTTTAAACCTCACCCAAGGATTTTTTCCATTGATTTTTAGAGAGAGTGGAAGGGAGAAGGAGAGACACAGAGAGAGAACAATCAATGTGAGAGAGACACATCCATTGGTAGTCTCCTGCATGCGCCCTGACCAGGGCCAGGAATCCCAGGGCCAGGAATCCAGCCTGCAACCTGGGCATATGCCCCTGACTGGAATCAGACCTGGGACCCTTCAGTCCGCAGGCTGACACTCTATCTACTGAACCAACCAAGTAAGGGCTTTAAAGGGTTTTAAACCATGTGCTCTCTCATCAATAGACACTAAAGGTCTATATCGTATCTATGTCTTAGATTGAAGATACCCAAGACTACTTATTAGTCACAGTAGAAATGTCAGTTGCCTGAACTTGAGATGTTCCTGTGTTATGTATAATATGCTTAATTAATTTGGGTCTGGAAGAGACCATCAAAACTCAGGAATTGCCTAATGAAAACACAGCAAATAAAGTGTGAAGAGTCCATTTGCACTGTTGGAGAGCTATTAGGAATATGCTCATGCCTTTGCAGCAGCCGCTGAGGAAACACTAAGGCAGCAGGCAGCTGCAGGGCCCAGTGTGCTCTGCAGAAGAACAGAGGCTGTGTCTCCTTATGGAAAAGGAGAGAAAATCACTTCGGCTAAGAAACCTCTATAGAGAAAACGTTCATCTCCTAAGTAAATAGGCTTTTCTTTTATGTAAATTAAGCCGTACAGTCATCCTGAGGCACTGACATTTCCATCCATCTTTGATGGTTGGTAGTCTGTGTCCGTCCTCTGTCCTAGGATTTTGCAATCACTGAGCTCCAACTGCTCCTGTCCTGTCTTCCACTTGACTGCAGTCAAGCGCCTAATTATAAATTCCCCGCTTTCCCCCCCAACCCCCCTTGCCCCTGCATCACCACCACCACCTGCCTTGTTCCGTGAACCTCAGAGCCTACTGTGTTCCAGGCCCCACACTAGGCATTTTGCTATGTGGTCTCACCTAAACCTCTCAATAATCTCCTTTTACTGTGGAGAGAGCTAAGATGTGAATGGATTAAGGAGCTTACTTAAGGCCAAAAGCTAGTACAGTGGGGCCTTGACTTACGAGTTTAATTCGTTCCGAGACCGAGTTCGTTAAGGAGCTCGTTAACTCAAATTACTCTATCAACTCAATGCAAAAAATCGGACGAGAGACAGCTGGTATCTCAAAAAACTCGTTAGTCGGGACACTCATAAGTCAAGGCCCCACTGTCCCTGGCCGCACCGAGACTTAGATCTCTGAAACAGAGCACTTGTGCACTTCCATCTGCCACCAATTTTATTTGGTTTTTACCTGATTACCAGCCAAAGGATGCATTTCTTTAATTGTATACCTTGCATAGAGTCCACATTCACTTTCATTTCATAAAATAATATCTTTCAGATTTATTAACTTATTTTAAAATTTTATTTTTCAATTATAGTTGAGATTTGATATGATTTTTATTAGTTTCAGGTGCACAGTATAGTGATTAGGCATTTATATAATTTATGATGTGATCCTCTCAAAGTCTAGCACCCACCTGGTACCATACATAGTTATTACAATATTATTGACTACTTCAATTTCTTACTTTAAAAAGCCCAACAATTTAGGATTATATCACAATTTTTCCCTTTAATACCTTTTTCTATTATTTAATCTTTTTCTTTTATCTTCTTTTTTTTAAAAAAAATAAAAGTGTTATTTCATAGGGCTGATATTTTAATCACTCTTTGGTGACTGGAATTTGCATCTGTCCTAGGATTCTCAGCCTCAACTGCTTATTATCTATGAGTATTTGCTAAGAAATCAACGTGAATAAATCTCAAACTGAGAAAACATTAATGATCCATTAGTCACTTCCTAAGTACATAGTTACTCCTGGAAATGCCATCATTCCGGAATCCACTTCTCCACAGATGTGGAGTGAATCCATAAAAGCAATTTTGGCCCTGAACACACAGAGGAGAGGTAATGGTGCAGTAACATAGAAAGGTTCTTGGAACTGTCAAGACTCGCTGTCACTGTAAAGTAGATGTTGTTTCATACAAGGAAAACACTCTTGAGCCAGAAGAAAAAGAAAAATGGTCATTATTGTTCAATGCATTAAAAGTATTCAAAACAGAAGGGGATTCTACTATATTTTCTACACATTTCTATTGGCTACTAATGTAATTTCATGGTTGGGTTGTAAGAAGCTTTACTCTATCTTATTCTTTAATTTTAATTGGAGTCTGATTTTTAAAGCCGAAGAATTCAAATGGATCCAGTTGACGTAGAATACGAAAGACTAATGGCTTTATGGAAAAGGATCATTTGTTCTGTAAATAGCTTTATAAATGGGCAGTATTATCAAAGCATAACTGGATGCTTCCTGTGACTCTCTTTTGTTTACTCTTGTATTGCTAAGCTCACACGGATCTCTCTTTCTGCCCCTTGTTAAAGGAGAAGGCAAGATTCACAGGTGAGTTACTAGGAGGTTCTCCACATTTCTTTGTTTACATTTTCTAAATGCCAGCAAATGTGCCCAATTCTGGGTTCTCACTGCTGCTCAGCACTGGATGATCCACAGCATGATCCTATCTAATAAAAGGGCAATATGCAAATAGACTGAACAGCTGAACAACCAAACAACCAATCAAAGTGTAATATGCTAATGATATGCTCAACCGCTCACTATGACGTGCACTGACCACCAGGGGGCAGACACTCAACTGGGTGACCAGTCACTATGACGTGCACTGACCACCAGGGGGCAGATGCTCTGACCGGTAGGTTAGCTTGCTGCTGGGGTCCAGCCGATCGGGACTCAGCGAGATGGGCCAAACATGCCCTGGAGCCCTCCCTCGGTCCCTCCCCGGCCTGATCGTGCACCAGTGGGGTCCCTCAACCTGGCCTGTGCCCTCTCGCAATCTGGGACCCCTTGGAGAATGTTGGAGAGCCAGTTTCAGCCTGATCCTGTAGGCCACTCCCCTGGGGAGGGCACCAGATGCGGGGATCATGGCTGGCAGCACGAGCCTTTCCTGATTGGGACTGATTGGGCGTGAGCCTGTGGCAGGCACAGTGCAGCCAGGATGAGCGGGAGTGGCAGGTAGGAGCTGTAGGCGGCATTGTGGGTTTCGGCCCGATCCCTGCAGGCCACCCAGAGGGACCCCACCTGTGCACGAATTCGTGCACTGGGCCTCTAGTGAATAACAAGACAGCCTCCAGTTGCTCATGGCCAGTGAAAGTGGAGGCCACCAGAGCCAATGACGGAGCCCAGGGATGGAGAAGGACGATTCACTACAGGGTGGAAGTAGGCGTGGGTGACTTGCTCACTGAGGTACTCTGTCTCATAGGTGTCCTGCAAAGAGAAATTAAATAAATCCAATCCCTGCTATCTATGAGGTCTCCATCTTCCTGTAACCCCAGTCGCTCATGCTGTGTTTTGCTTGCTTCCATTCTTGAGTTCCCATGCTGAACAGTTTACAAAAATGGGCCACACATTACTTTATTTGACAAACAAGTGCTGGGAACCTAATGTTGTATACCACCTAAAATCTCCCAGTGTAAGTCCAAGGTAGCCCATGTTTCTCCACACGTGTGTGTGTGTGTGTGTGTGCGTGCGTGTGCAGGGATGTGTATGTGTTGTACACACAGATACAGGGGGTGCTAATACAGCTTTGGAGCAGCTAAAGACAGTGCTCAAGGCCGCTAAACTCCTATCTGTAGGAAAGTGGGTTTCCTCTACAAACTGCCAAACAAATCTGCACTTCCAAAGCTGCATATGCCTGAAGTGGGAGCCAGCAACTTAATGAAAAATGCAACCAGTTACCATGTGCTTCTGTTTCCTAAGGGATGTGTGCTCTGGAAGAGAAAACATCAGCATCCTATCCATCAAAGTAGAGAACACATTGTTTTATCTCTTTCCCTAGAAGTTTCAGGAATGTCCATTATATCCTGTCCTAATTGAAACATCCTTCAAAGATAGCCTGCCACATGTTTTATCCCCTGTCTTATCTAGCATGCATTCTTTATGCATATGCTTATATCAAGGAAGAGATCTTTTATTTATTTAAAACTATATTGTCTGGAAATCAACAATTTGGTATCAGTTGGCAAACCCTCTCACTTGAAATATTTATAGCCAGAAAACCCCCAATGTTTCACAGCATCTACTTGGACTTCTGATAAATGTTAAGTATGTGATTGCTACATGGCTGGTTGCAGAACCTAATGGCCAATGTATCTCATTTAATACATTTCACAGTGACAATTGGAACGCCCCCAATCATGGGTGCATCTGAGTTGTGTTCTTTTGCATTGACAAGACAGATCTTATATGTGTGTTAAAAGTGTGGCTTATGGAGATTGCAAATGTTAATGAGCCAAGAGTTGATGAACAATAGACAGAGAAAGGGTGGAGCCCATATACTATGGCCATATATGGCTGGGAAGTCAGCAGAAGAAATTCGAGTCTGGTGTAAAGAGCAGAGAGAATCTGGAGCTAATCAGAGCAGAAAAATCTGTGCAGTTTGTGGGTATGTACCTGGCTGGGGTCGGGTTTGGGTGGGATGCCAGTGAGACAGACAGACAGTCCAAAATTCTGAGTGTGGATTATTTTTCTTTGTTCCTGCTGACATTGCCTTTAGCTAAACAGTATCATTTACTAGAGGCCACTAGTTTAAAATAAGCAACAAACTTAAAATAAATGTATCCAGGCTTAAAATTAAAAAAAAATCTGTACTATGCATTATTGAAGACTTTAAATATTATAGATTTATTTTCATCTCAAGCCCTGGAAAAAATTTCTCAGCATGCCATTGTGTATATTGCTTTTTCTATTGTTCAGAATGCTACATTCAGAGGCTGTACCTTACTTTAGTCTCCTTTTGATTTAACAGGCTAAGAAACACTAACAGGAAACCACCTCTCCAAAAATTATCACCTTCCCTTATATGGTGGTCTATGCAGTCAATATGGCCCATGACGTCCTGTAACATTTGTTTTACAGCCTCTCAGTGTTTCCTTTTATAAATGCCGTTAAACTGGTCAAGTTTCTTCCACTCCTACAAGGGTCCCTCCATTCCCAATCGGTTTAATCCTTGTAGATTTACACATATATCTAATTCACTGGCCTCAACACTGATACATCCTCAATAAAAGCATAAAACTAGCTAACATTTACTGAAGGCTCACGAGGTTGCAGGCTCGGCCTATGGAGTAACTACTGTTTTTCCTCCGTTCCAAGTACAGAGAGAGAGTCTAAAAAGATTGCCAGTGGTCTCCCAGATGGTAACTGGAAGAATCTGGGTTACACCGTCACAATATAATGAACAGCCAATGGCAACCTTTTTCCCCTTTATGGGGTGTTCATATGCAAACTGGGATCCCAGTACAGCCCAAGCTTCACCTAGTTCTGAGTTCAGCTTCGGAAACACCTGGAACTCTGTTGTGCTTGTAGGTGCATAAGAGTTGAATTGTCTGAGATTAAAGATATCAGCCAGACAAGATCTTCTTCTGGTAATAAGTCTAATTCTGTAGCCAGCACCAGCTGCAAGGTTTATAGAGCCCAGTGCAGAATAAAAATATGGGGCCCTTGTTCAAACAGAAAGAGCAAAGTGCTGTTAAAATATAGGATATCAAATGATTTTCCTTTCTTTCTCAGCCTCTCTTGACCTGTGATGGAAGATTTTGTTTGCATTTAATATGCTCCCTCATGTTGTGGGGACATTCCCAGGGTGAGTTCAGATTCCCAGGTACCTGGTGGCCTTGCCCGGCAAGGCTCCTGAGCCCCCTGGCTGCTGGATTCCCACCTCCAGCCACTGAACCACAGCTGTGAGCCTCATGGTGAGGAAGCCCATCTGCCTTTCCCACAGCCCCCTGTGAATGGAGGAGTCAATGAGTGAATACATGGATGGACTGTTTCATGAGTCACTTTAAAAGAATGAGAGCGCTAAGATAATTGAGGAGCCCCCAACGGACACACTGGGACCTACACTGGGACCCAGATACTTTTTTGGTGGTGGCTTCTTCAGACCCAGGAGGCCTCCAAAGATCACAAGACCCTGGTTCCAGTGACAGGTGGGAAGGTTACCAGAATTGATAAGCACCAGCACAGTCACAGGCATGGGGGTATACTGGAGGGATGGAGCCATAAGGCAGACAGGTGAGGTGTATTCACTGGAGCTGCAGGTCTGAATGAAGGCAGGGAGGATGCCAGAAATTCCAGAGAGCTCATGTTTATCCACAGAAGTGTTACTTCAATTCTGCCTGCCTCAGGTCCTCAGAGTGGAGTAGAACAACCTTGTACGATTATTGTGAGAATTAAATAAGTAAACACAGGAAGAATGCGTGCAACAGCTCCTGCAGTACAGCCAATGGTATCCATGGGTCAGGTGTGGGCGTTTTCCATTTGTTGTTATTTTCAACCGAAATGAACACTTGGATGCCCAGCCAATAGTTAGCAATCTGGCCGAGACCGGTTTGGCTCAGTGGATAGAGCGTCGGGCCTGCGGACTGAAAGGTCCCGGGTTCGATTCCGGTCGGGGGCATGTACCTGGGTTGCAGGCATATCCCCAGTGGGGGATGTGCAGGAGGCAGCTGGTCGATGTTTCTCTCTCATCGATGTTTCTAACTCTCTATCTCTCGCCCTTCCTCTCTGTAAAAAATCAATAAAATATATTAAAAAAAATAGTTAGCAATCTGGAGCTCACTGAAGGGTTGCAAGATGCCTGGGGCTTTTAAGGCAAAAACTGTCGGCAAAGTACCCATCCTGTGCAAAGCAGAGTGACAAGTGCTACTGGATACCCAAGGTAACATGCTATGCTCCTTACTCTCAAGGGAAGTCTAGTCTATGTGGAAGCAACAAGTACTGGGAAGATGACAGAGTCAAACATGATGTATGGACAATGCGTGCTTATAGGATGTCGGATGAAAGAAGCCAAGTAGGACCTCTGAGGGTCCTTGTCTATGGGCTAGGAGGTTCCTAATATCAAAGGATAATATTTTTTAAAAGATAAAATCATAACTCTCTTTAAAATATTTTGTGAACACATATCCAATATCTTATTTCAACTATTAATGAGGGAATCATTAAAATGTAAAGAAGAAAACAAAAGGTCCCAGGGAGGATCCAAAGAACATCTATATGCAATTAAGAATGCTGAACTAGATCTGCCAGTCGATGCAAAACTGGTCTCTTCCTCAGGTGGGAGATAAATTGCATCTCCACCTGGGCAAAATTCCTTTGAATCATCTCTATGGGAAGGAAATTCACTGGAATTACTATTTGTTTTGTATAATTTATAGAGTTATACATCAGCTCAAAGGCCGTGAAAGGCACAGACCCTGTAGAATCAGATAACGCTGAGGAATGTGCCTCGCCTTCCATTGAAAGATTACCGGGTTGTGATGATTAATGTTATGTGGCAAGTTGAGTAGGCCACCAGGCTCCCAGGCATTTGGTCAAGCGTTATTTTGTTGGATGCCTCTGTGCAGGGGTTTCTGGATGAGATTAGCATTTGAATAGGAAGACTGAGTAAAGCAGATCGCCCCCCCTGAGGTGGGTGGGCCTCATCTCATCAATTGAAGACCTGCATAGAACAAAAAGACTGAGTCAGATAAAACAACCTATGATTTTGGGTTGTTGCCTGACTGCTCTGAGCTGAGTCATCACTCTTCCTGACTCCATTCACCAACTGAAACGTCAGCTCTTGGGCCTCCAGCTTGCTGGCTTTGAACTGGAGCTGCACCGAGGACTGTCCTGGTTCCCCAGCTTGCCGGCTGACTGAATATCTAGGACCTTCTCATGTTCATAACTTCATGGTTCAGTTCCTTACTGTATTTGTATAACTTACATTTTTCTGAAGAACCCTGACTGATACACCCCGTAATCTTTTGTACCCACTTTAAAGCCTGACAACTTTTCCTGACCCCTGTGCACTAAAGGATGGGTGGGGAGGTCTGGAGGAGAGGCACCTATGACACCACCATGGGCACTGAGGGGAGAGGGAGATTCAGAGGTGTCGTTGGCCGCCATTGCCTGGACTCTCTTGTAGACAGGGGGCAGCTCTGACCTCTGCTTTAGGGCGTTAGGGTGTGAGAGCCAGCTCTTTCTGCTAAAGGGTCCAGACAGCCTCTGGTTTGAACACAGTAAGCTTTATCACTTATTTGCACCTTGCTCAAGGTCAAGCAGGCCTGTGAGTTCTTTTATCGGAGTCATTTCCTACTTAATAAAAGCTGAAGGCAAGACAATGAAGTAGGGTTTGACGGGGGAGGGGAGTAGCTGCTTAGTATTTATCTACAAGGTTATAGGAAATTCTCTCACTTCATTTCTTGTGGATGTCATAGCCGCCCTACAAGGTTAGCAGCATTAATCCCCACTTCAGAGGAAGAAACTGAGATATGAAGTTATTTTCCCAGAGCAAAGCTTGGAGAGGCAGAGATTGGACTCTGGGTTTTGTACTCAAACAAGGAGCCAGGATAGGAGGGCTGTTTGGGCATCGGGCCAAGGCCAAGGAAGGCTCTGCGAGTTGGCACTGAAGCTGGGGCATGCTGAGGAAAGGTGGCAGGTGCTGCAGACGCTGCTCTGGCCGTGGCTTCGGTGCCAGGACACTGGGTGGCTCACGTCTAAGTGTGACTTCATCACTGGGGTGCAGAGGGGCCAGTGGGTCCATCGGAAGGCCCAAGAACTACATTGCTGTTTCCAGCTGCAGGGCAAGTTGCTTCAGTTCTGTTTCCTTACCCATGGACTATGGGTTTGGGCAAGAATACTTCCCAGGTCTCTGTCCGCAGTGGTGCTGTGTGACTCTAAGAAACTTCGAAGGTATTTAGAACAGTCATGTGCAAGTGAGACCGGCACTGAGGAAAGTTTTCCTTTTTTAATGTAAAATAAAAGCAAGTTCCATCCCTAGAGAAACTGAATTCATATGTAGGTAAGTTTGCCAAGTATCTCTGCCCAGTTAAAAGCAATCTTCTTGCATCGACTCCCGTTCCAGTTAATAAACATCGAATATTATTATGATTTAAGGTTGTAATTTGTAGTAAAGCTATTTAAGGGCATTTTTGACATTGCTCCTTTGTATGACTGAGGTAAAGAGGTTGTGCCCCCGCTCTCTGGATGCCACCAACCCGGAGTTATTTACTGTCCAGCTGTCTCCGCTCTGACCTGTGGGCAGCCCTGGTGTCACTGGCCCGCCTTCCCTGTCACTGCAGGTTTGCTCAGACTTTTCACCTTCACTGTTGATTACAAAACTCAGCTGGAGGCTGCTGAATGCAAGCCTGCAGCTGAGCATAAAATGAAAGGAAAGTCAGCCAGCAGATGAGGTAAGCGCTTGAGAAACCCAGGACTGGATCTGGGCTGGGTAATTACCACATTTTCAGCAGCAAACTCCCCAGCCAGGCCAGGCCAATGCCACAGCATGTATGTTCCACCCCCGCTCCCACCCCCCACCCCCACACCCCCTTAATCAGCACTAGGTCTCCCTCTATACCCTGACTCTAGTGCAGTGGTTCTCAACCATTGGCTGCACATTAGAATCACCTGGGCATGTTTTTACAATCCTGATTTCTGGGCCTCATCCTCTGGAAATTGTTTGTTACTAATGTTGTGGCCCCATCCCATAACAAAAAACAGAATTTCCGGAGGATGAGGCCCAGAAATCAGGATTTTAAAAAGATTCCCAGGTGATTCTAATGTGCAGCCAAGGTTGAGAACCACTGCTCTAGTGCTTAGCGCATTGAGGCAGGATAGGCAGTGAATGTATCAATTGATTACCCCAAAGCTCCAAAGAAATCTAAAGCCTTCTCCTAAACCAGTGGTCGGGAAACTCATTAGTCAACAGAGCCAAATATCAACAGTACAATGATTGAACTTTCTTTTGAGAGCCAAATTTTTTAAGCTTAAACTATATAGGTAAGTACATTGTTATTAACTTAATTAGGGTACTCCTAAGGCTTAGGAAGAGCCACACTCAAGGGGCCAAAGAGCCGCAGTTTGCCGACCAAGGTCCTAAACCATGGCATACTCAGAGGATTTTATCTAAGAATCCCCAGCAATTGCAAAATGTTATTAGTCATATAAAGTGAACACAATATCCAACAAGAAACCGGAGGTTGTTTTGTTCACTCCATAAATATTTAAGGAGCACCTACTGTGTGCCATCATTATTTCAATCACAAGTAAGTCCCTGGGCTCCTGAAACTTGTATTCTACCGATGAGAGACAATAAGTAAATAAGTATCTGATGTGAAGAAATATGCAGAAAAATAAAGCAGGGAAAAGGAAACGGGATAAAGGGTGATGGAAGAATGGTCTTTAACATAGGATGTTGTGGAAGGCCTCTCTGATTAGGTGACTTTTCAGAAAAGATCTCAATAAAGTAAAAGAAAAAATTGTCCATATCTGGGGAAGAGTTTCCAGGCAGACAGTGCAAAGACCCTGAGTCTTATGCGTGCTAGCAGGTGGTGAAACAGCCTGAAGAGAACTATAGCTGGACTGAAGTGATCAAGAGGAGAGTAGGAGGAAATGAGTCCTGAGGTCCGAAGAGGGGAGGGGAGGGAAGTGTAGGTCAAAGTAACATTTGCGGACCATAGTGAGGATGTTAGTTTATCCCCTGAGTGAGGGGGAAAGCCACTGGAGGGTATGGGACAAAGGGGAGACAACCTCTGACTTACATTTTTACTAGTAAAAGATCCTTTGCTGTGTGAAAAATAGAATTAAGAGGGGAGCAAGGATAGAAGAAGAGAGACAATTAGTAGGCTATTGCAGTAGTGTAGGTCAGAGCATCACAAACATGAATCTGTAAATGAACTACCTAGGGATCAGATAAAATGCAAGTCCAGTTCATGGTCTCAGGTAAGACTGAGATCTTGCCTTTCCAACAAGCACGCAAGTGAGCTGGTGTTGCTGTTCCCCACACCACACTTTGAATGGCAAGGGCCTGAGTGCTATAGTCTAGCCTAGTCACTAGTGGCTTGCAACAGGTAGTGGTGAAATTGATGAGACATCTTCAGGTTCTGGATATACTTTGATAGAAGAGCCTAAGGATTGTTGATGAATTGGAGGCAAGGCATGAGAGGAGTCAATGATGTTTT